>NC_089220.1:20410056-20586646 GCF_963924675.1 Phocoena phocoena
CCTGTGGGTGTGTCATTTAGCATGCTGATGTATTACAATGAGAGTATAGTGAGGCTCAAGGCCTACTGGAAGTCAGTCATCCATCATCTTGGACCTAGTTTGTTCTAACCAGTTTATGTCTTGTCCTCAACAACTATGTCTTTCTTTCAAAGGTTGTGCCCCACCCGCTTCCTGTTCAACCTCCAGGGATTATCAATTTTGCTTGGCCTGGAAGCCCCACAAGATTTCACTTCTAAAGCTCAGTTACTGTGTCTGGCACAGAGCAGGAACTCTATGTACACAAGTGCCTGTTGATTAATGATTGACGGATGAATTAATTTCTTTGTCTTTGCTTCCCCTTTTAGACCTCCCTAAACGCTTGTGGGGAGCCAGGAAAATGGAAACTTTCTCTGTCTTGTTAATTTTGATGTTGAAAACTTGGCATCTGTGCACCAGTGCTGAATCAAATCTCAGAGACAGAGTTTTAGGTGAAGTAGAAAATAACTTTATTTCTTTGCCAGGCAAAAGGGTGCACAGTGGGCTTGTGCCTCTCAAAATCGTGTGTCCCAACCCAGTGAGGAGTTTCATATAAATAGTTCAAGCGTGGTGTTGCTGATAAGATTTGGGTGTGTGCAGGGCCTGAACTCCTTTAATCTGGTCTCAGGTTTTTTGTTTTGTTTTACTGCTCTTCCTTTGTCTCTTCATCCCTTTTCCCTGATTAGCAACTGTTTGAATCTGCCCTTTGGGACTCAGGGAAGGTCATGGAGGCTGGAGTCTGTCCCCTACAAACAAGAAACAGGGGACAGAATGGCTTCCATGCTGAGGAGCCCCACAGGGTCCTGCTTGGTTTCAGTTTCTGTATGCCCAAATCCTATCTAATAGTTTGGCAAACTTAGGTTCTCAATAAATATTTGTGGAGTAAGTGAATGAATGTAATGGCATATTAATAAGCAATTTCTTCATATCTTGGTATTTAGGTTGTTGTTACCTCTACCTCTACTTCCTCCCCAGTTGAAACTAAGATCAAGTTGACAACAGTTAAAAACAAAAAGAGTACCAATTTTTTAAAACAACCTACTCATAGCTAGAAAAGTAATGTTTCTTCTCAGCTCTGTGACTTGCCTCATTCAGAGAGAGGTACTCTTTCATGAACTCAGGATGAGAGTCTCCTACTACATTTTTTCTGAAAGTTTATCCCAGGTACTTGTTTTTTTTTCCCACAAGTTTTAAAAGAATTTACCATCAAGAAGCCTTAACGAGGTTTCTCCAAAGGAATATGTAAAATTAAACTGGACTTAAAAGAACTTTAAAATTTTCATCAAAGCTAAATAAATAAAGCAGATTATTTCTACCAAGTAAAAACACCCAATGACAAAATTTATTGTAGTTCATCTTATTCATGGTTTCCTGAGCAAGAAACTTAGGTTTAATTTTAACTATTACCAATTAAGGTTTTACTTCATTTTTCAACCAAATAATCTTTCAAAATACAGTTGACCCCCGAACAACACAGGGCTCATGAGCATTGACCCCTGCACAGTTGAAAATCCACATATAACTTTCAGTCGGCCATCCATATCATGGTTCCACATCTGTGGATTCAACCAACCATGACTCATGTAGGATGGACTTATTGAAAAAACTTCTGTGTAGAAATAGACCCATGCAGTTCAAACCCATGTTGTCCAAGGGTCAAATGTACAGGCATATCTTGGAAATATTGCAGATTCAGTTCTAGACCACCACAATAAAGCAAATTTCTCAATAAAACGAGTCACATGAATTTTTTGGTTTCCCTGTGCATATCACTATAGCATATTAAATGTGCAACATCATTATGTCTAAAAAACAATGTACATACTTTAATTATAAAAAAGACTTTATCGCTAAAAAATGCTAACCATCATCTGACCTTGGTAGAGGCTCTTGCCTCAGTGTGGATGGCTGCCAACTGATCAGGGTGGTGGTTGCTGAAGGTGGGGGTGGCCGTGGCGATTTCTTAAAACTAAGACAGCAGTGAAGTTTTCCATGTTGATTGATTTTTCCTTTCAAAAATGATTTCTCTGTAGCATACAGTGATGTTAGTATTTTACCCACAATATAACTTCTTTCAAAACTGGAGTCCTCTCAAGTCCTGCCACTGCTTTATCAACTAGGTTTATGTAATATTCTAAATTCTTTGTTGTCATTTCAACTAGCTTCACAGCATCTTCACCAGGAGTAGAGTCCATCTCAAGAGAACACTTTTTGTTTTGCTCATCCATTAAAAAGTAACTCATCCATTCAAGTTTCATCATGAGATTGCAGCAATGCAGTCACATCCTCAAGTTCCATCTCTAGTTCTAGTTCTCTTGCTATCTCCACCACATCTGCAGTTACTTCCTCCACTGAACTCTTGAACCCCTCAAAAGTCATCCATGACATTTGGAATCAACTTTTTCCAAACTCCTCTTAATATTGACATTTTGACTTCTTCCCATGAATCGTGAATGTTCTTAATAGCATCTAGAATGGTGAATCCTTTCCAGAGGTTTTCAATTAGCTTCTCCCGGATCCATTGGAGGAATCTATCTATGGAAGTTATAGCCTTACAAAATGTATTTCTTAAATAATAAGACTTGAGAGTCAAAATTACTCCTTGATCCATGGGCCACAAAATGGTGTTGTGTTAGCAGGCATGAAAACAACATTCATCTCATTGTACAACTTCATCACAGCTCTTGGGTAATCAGGTGCATTGACAATGAGCAGTAGTATTTTGAAAGGAATCTTTTCTTCTGAGTAGCTGGTGTCAACCTTGGTCTTAAAATATTCAGTAAACCATGTTGTAAATAGATGTACTGTCATTCAGGCTTTGTTGTTCAATTTATACAGAACAGGCAGAATAGACTGAACATAAATCTTAAGGGTCCTAGGATTTTCAGAATGGTAAGTGAGCATTGGCTTCAACGTCACCAGCTGCGTTACCCGCTAACAAGTCAGTCTGTCCTTTCAAGCTTTGAAGGCAAGCACTGACCTCTCCTCTCTAGCTCTGGACGTCCTAGATGGCATCTTCTTCCAGTAGAAGGCTGTTTCATCTACCTTGAAAACCTGTTGTTTAGTGTAGCCACCTTCGTTAATTACCTTAGCTAGATCTTCTGGATAACTTGCTGTATCTTCTGTAGCAGCACTTGCTGCTTCATCTTGTACTTTTATGATATGGAGACAGCTTATTTCCTTAAGCGTCATGAACAAACCTCTACAAGGTTCAAATGTATCTTCTGCAGCTTCCTCACCTCTCCTCAGCCTTCACAGAATTGAAGACAGTTAGGGCCTTGCTCTGGATTAAGCTTTGGCTTAACGGAATGTTGTGGCTGGTTTGATCTTCCATCAAGACCACTAAAACTTACTTCACATCAGCAATAAGTTTGTTTTGTTTTCTTATCATTTGTGTGTTCACTGGAGCAGCACTTTTAGTTTCATTTAAGAACTTCTCCTTTGCATTCACAACTTGGCTGTTTGGCACAAGAGGCCTAGATTTTGGCTTTCAACCTGCCTTCCTCACAAAGCTTAATTATTCTAGCTTTTGATTTAAAGTAAGAGACAAGAGATTCTTCCTTTCACTTGAACACTTACGGGCCATTACTAGCTGGCCTAATATCAATATTGTTGTGTCTCAGGGAATAGGGAGGCCCAAGGAGAGGGAGAGAGATGGCAGAATGGCCGAGTGATGGAGCAGTCAGGACACACACGCTGATCTATTAAGTTCTCTATCTTATATGGGTATGGTTCATGGCACCCCAAAACAATCACAATAATAACATCAGAGATCACTGATCACAGTTCACCATAACAAATAATAAGTTTGAAATATTATGAGTATTATAAAGATGTGACACAGATATGAAGTGAACAAACGCTGTTTAAAAAATAGACTTGCCCCACACAGGGTTGACACTCAGTTTGTAAAAACCACAATATTTGTAAAGCACAATATAGAAAAGCATAATAAAACAAGATGTGCCTGTAGTACTAAAATGCTTAGATAATTAAAATGATTGCTTATTGCGGTACAAAGACTTTGTAAAAGTGAATTTTATGATCTCCTTTTATAGAGATTTGCATTCTCTATTCCAGGATTTTTTTTTTCTCATACCAGGTAACTTAGTGTGTCTCTCAGCTTTTTAAGATCATTTTAGCAGTTTATTTGTTCCATCATATTTATGAGCCAGAAATAGAAAATGATCAAAGTTTCATTCCTTCTCTATTCACAATTATTTTAATCATTTGCATTTAAATTTTTCATAATATTAAGTTTTGTTTTAGTCCTTTTAGAAGTGGATAGTGCAAGGGCATTCTTTAGAATTGTATAAACAGTTGTATCCATCCAAATAGAAGAGGAAAATTATTTTGCTTCATGTAACTTCCTAGATAATTTCAAAAGTGATTATTGTTTTCTTTACTTATTGAGGTAGCTTTAAGAGTCTTTATGAAGAATTTTTTTTTCCCAGTAGCGGTTGCTTTTAGATAGTGGGATGAGAAATCCCAGATGCCATTAAAAAAAAAAAAAGTGAGTAGGTGCTACTTTATTTAGACAGGCACATAGACACATAGCCTGGGCAGCTAATGGGCTTAGGTAGATCATTGCTAATTAATTAAATATGTGGCCTAGTTATAGAAAAGCATCAGACCAACACAGATCCTGAGCTAAATTGTTTTTAGTTCTGTGTTTATCAACTAAGCCCAGAGTTGGAAACAAGAGTGTTATTTAAGCCTCACTCTGAGCCCCAACAGTTGAACACATTCCCTAAGAGGTGTATGGATCTGTAAATGGAAGAGCAGCTCAGCAGATGGTGGGATAGGGAAAGGAGGTATGGTAGAACAAACCAGAGACCCAGAGGAAGAAAGTCTCAGGATCTTGACAAAGTAAGCAAATATTCTGACTCAAGTTCATGTAAAGTGTGGCGACAACATTTGCCCAGCAGAGTCACTGTGAGAATTAAATAACATGCAAGAAAGCTTCTGACACACAGTTAAAGATCGGTAAAGGGTAGTTCCCTCCCCTTTCCTTTGCACAAGATCTAATTTAGAAAACAAACAGCAGCTAAGGGATAAAAGAGTCACTCTCAACCCCAGGCCCATCATAGGGAAGTGCTTCCTCACAGGCCAGCTTTATGGACAGCCATGCTTGATTTCATGCTCTACTATTGCGATTTTGAAATCTTTAGTAGTTTTGAACAGGAACCCCTCCTTTTCATCTTTTTTCTTTTTAAAATTTTTTTATTGTGGTAAAAGTCACATAATATACTATTTTAACCATATTTAACTGTACAGTTCAGTGGCATTAAGTATATTCACATTATCATGCAACTCTCACCGTCATCCATCCCCTGAATTTTTCACCTTCCTAAACTGAAACTGTCTCCATTAAACACTAACTCCCCGTTCTCCCTCCCCAACCCCCCCAGCATCTACCAATGTACTGACTCCATGAATTTGACTATTCTAAGTATCTCATATAAGTAGAATCAAACAGTATTTGTCTGCACCTAATGTATATAGGAATGCATTTTTAACGTTGACTTACGTCCTGCAAAAAACTTGTTACTTCTTTTTTTTCTCCCTGTGCTATACAGTAGGCCCTCACCAGCCATCTACTTCATACAGAGTAGTATACATACGTCAATCCCAATTTCCCAATCCATCCCCCCCACCCCTTCAGCCTTGGTGTCCGTACATCTGTTCTGTGTCTGTGTCTCTATTTCTGAATTGCAAATAGGTTCATCTGTACCATTTTTCTAAATTCCACATATATGCGTTAATAACATTTTTGTTTTTCTCTTTCTGACTTCACTCTGTATGATAGTCTCTAGGTCCAGCCACATCTCTGCAAATGGCACAATTTCATTCCTTTTTATGGCTGAGTAATATTCCATTATATATATCTACCACATCTTTATCCATTCTTCTGTTAATGGACATTTAGGTTGCTTCCACATCCTGGCTACTATAAATAGTGCTTCAGTGAACATTGGGGTGCATGTATCTTTTCAAAATATGATTTTCTCCAGATATATGCCCAGGAGTGGGATTGTTAGATCATATGGTAGCTCTATTTTTAGTTTTTTTAAGAAACCTCCATACAGTTCTCCCTAGTGGCTATACTAATTTACATTCCCACCAACAGTCTTTAATCCATTTTGAGTTTATTTTTGTGTATGTGTTAGGGAGTGTTCTAATTCCATTCTTTTACAGGTAGCTGTCTAGTTTTCCCAGCACCACTTATTGAAGAGACTATCTTTTCTCCACTGTATATTCTTGCCTCCTTTGTCATAGATTAGGTGACCATAGGTGTGTGGGTTTATCTCTGGGCTTTCTATCCTATTCCGTTGACGTATATTTCTGTTTTTTTGCCAGTGTCATATTGTCTTTATTACTATAGCTTTGTAGTATAGTCTGAAGTCAGGGAGCCTGATTCCTCCAGCTCCATTTTTCTTTCTCAAGATTGCTTTGGCTATTCGGGGTCTTTTGTGTTTCCATACAAATTGTAAAATTTTTTGTTCTAATTCTGGGAAACATGCCATTGGTAATTTGATAGGGATGCATTGAATCTGTAGACTGCTTTGAGTAGTATAGTCATTTTCCCAATATTGATTCTTCCAATCCAAGAACATGGTATATCTTGCCATCTGTTTGTGTTGTGTTTGATATCCTTCATCAGTACCTTATAGTTTTCTGAGTACAGGTTTTTTGCCTCCTTAGGTAGTTTTATTCCTAGGTATTTTATTCTTTTTGTTGCAATGGTAAATGGGATTGTTTCCTTAATTTCTCTTTCTTATTTTCCATTGCTAGTGTATAGGAATGCAAGAAATTTCTGTGCATTAATTTTGTACCCTGCAACCTTACCAAATTCATTGATTACTGCCAGTAGTTTTCTGGTGGCACCTTTAGGATTTTCTATGTATAGTATCATGTCATCTGCAAACAGTGACAATTTTACTTCTTTTCCAATTTGGATTCCATTTATTTCTTTTTCTTTTCTCATTGCCATGGCTAGGACTTCCAAAACTATGTTGAATAAAAGTGGGGAGGGTGGTTATCCTTGTCTTATTCCTGGTCTTAGAGGAAATGCTTTCAGGTTTTCACTGTTGAGAATGATGTTTTGCTGTGGGTTGATGTATGTGGGCCTCTATGCCCACTTTCTGGAGAGTTTTTATCATAAATGGGTGTTGAATTTTTGTCAAAAGCTTTTTCTGCATCTATTGAGATGATAATATGTTTTCTTCCTTTTCATCTTTCACAGGATACCACATGTTATGTAGCTGGTCCTACTTCCCCAGAGCTGGGATATTTGTGGCTTATGCTTCCTGTCCTGGTCATGCAGGTAAGGACCCAGCCAAACCCTGCTCTAAAGATAACCTCAAACTACAAACTCTAAAATAGAGGAGGAACATGAACTTGAATTCTCAGTCATTTCTTCTCCTTCCACTGCTATTATTGCTCCTCTGCTTTCTGTTGGTCTCAATTTAAGATTAGGGGGAAAATTGAATTTAAATTTATGTATCAACTGAAAAGGCTCACCATCCGGCTTAAAACTTTAAGGAGGCAATAAGGCAGTAAATGAAGAGTTAATTCATTCCAGAAACACTTTTAAATCTTTAGAACACTGATTAATAAAATGTTATAATTAATTTCTTAATCTTGATCTAAAGGGTTGACAGAGGTTAGAGACAAATGACTTTTAGTAGAACCCTGGTGTTCCATGAGCCAAAAAATATAGTGAACAAATAAGTGAACAACTTCTTAGATGCATAATATTTACAGCTTAATATCAGTTGGTTGGAACCTGGCTATCTCACCTCACTTATTCAAAATTCCTTCAGAGATCTTCTCATTTACTCTCACCTATAATATGTCTGCCATGATTTTAAGAATTTTATAGATATTATTCCTAATCCACACACCAAATGTTTGTGGCAGGTATTATTGTCTCCATCTTACAGAAAAGTAAAACCTGAGATTCCAAAAAAGTTAAGTTTATCCAAGATTACATGGCTACTAGATATAGAATAAAGGTGTTCTCACAGTACTGGCTATGTCCAAAGAAGGTGTTCTTTTAACCAAGCAAACTAATTTTCATAATGGTGATCTGAGTCATTAAAGGGATATAAGTATATGATGATTATATTCCATTTAAGGAGATAACACATTTTAGAAAGATAACATTACAAACAGAGTACCAGTATTTCTTAATGATACTTGGGATCTTAAACTCCAGCCATTTTTAAAAATCAAATTTATAGAATTCACTTCCAGCGAGTCTCAGATAAATTAAAAACTAATTTATCATCTTTCCTGACAGTGCTATTGCAGAAATAAGTCGACCAAGTTAAAGGTGAAAGTATGTAGATAATATAACAGAACTGAAAATCATCATCAATAATAACCTAATATTTATTTCATAGGAAAATTCCTAATTGTTATTAATGATAAACGTGAAACATGGACAGAGATTTATGGATAGGCATTTATTTCAACGTAGTAATTTAGAATACCAAAATTTTGAAGAAAACTAAAGAGGGGGGCTTCCCTAGTGGCGCAGTGGTTGAGAGTCTGCCTGCTGATGCAGGGGACATGGGTTCATGCCCCGGTCTGGGAAGATCCTACATGCCGCAGAGAGGCTGGGCCTGTGAGCCATGGCTGCTGAGCCTGCGCGTCCGGAGCCTGCGCTCCTCAACGGGAGAGGCCACAACAGTGAGAGGCCCGCATACCGCAAAAAAAAGAAAAAAAACTAAAGAGGGGATTGGTAAAATAAATCAAATCATGGCAGATGTGAGATATTATGCTCCCATTTAGAAATAGTAATGGAAAATGTTTAACATGATAGAAAATTAAATATCAAGGCCCCAAAGGGTATATGCATGCAGTAGGCTTGTCCTTAGTGCTGTTTGCCAGGTATTAAGAGTTGGCTCCCTTTCTGGGAAAATTATGGAATTGATATCTTTGGCTGTCTTGTGGTTGGGTAGAGCCATGCAAGTAGTTCTAGCACTTGTTTTGATTGATTGGCAATAAACTCTTATCTTCACCTATTATGGAAATTGTCAAATTTGAAATGATAGTTGCACAATCAGCATAGGTCCCAGAATAATTTTTATTAGTAAAGTCTTACTAATCAAATTTAAGAGGCTATCTTTAATGAGGAACACATAAAACTCTATTAAAAAATAAAACCACATTAAACACTTGCTATGCATGAGGCATTATTCTAAGCATTAGGTATCTAACAGTAAACAAATAGATTCCCAGGAAGCTTACATTCTAGTTGAGGAAATTAAACAGTAAATACACAAAACAAATAAGTGTGTATCCGATGATTATAAAAGTGAGAGATGATATTTTTCTACTGAAACAGATATTAGATTGATTGTAATAGATTTTCACGTTACTTCTAAATAAAAGCTTTCACTTGAATACGGATCTGGGATGGCATACAGTATAATACAACAGAGCCCATAATTGTATGGGGACACACAGATAGAAATGATGTTTTCAGTAATGGAAAGTATTATTCTACTTTTATAAAGCAGTTCACATATAGTCCACATAATGTCAGAACTCAAATTTTACCTACATTTGTGTGCACTCAAACTCATACATACTTTAGAAATGTTTATAGCTGACCTGAATAAAATATTAGGAACACATATAACCTGTAGGTGATTCCTTTTTTATTTGCTGAATTGTGTTTCAACATGTGTGAAAAATTAACTCTTTAAATTTAGCATTAGTAACTACTTCACAACATAAAAGTGACCTAAACTCTCAAGTATTGTATTTCAGCGTTCAACGCCAACAACATGACCCAATAGGTCAGCAACAAGGTGTGCCCACTCCAGCAGCATCTGGGTTCCTTGACCAACCCTCAGTGTAATGGCTGCTGTTTCATGTCTGACTTTAATATCACACAAGATTTTCTTGTGGCCAAGCTATACAGGAAATAGAATCTGAGAAAATGTAGTTCCAAATTTGCTAGGTTGACATACTTCAAAAATACCACGGATTATTTAAAGAGAAACAATAACTGTCTTGTGAGGGTTATGAATAGAGAAAAATATGCCATAATCGTAACAGAGGGCAGAAGATAGGTAAATAGAAATTATTTTATTGCACTGGGAGTGAGAAAGCACTAATTTTAAGACAGATAGAATGTAATACATTTAGGATGCATATCAGTGTCCAAGGTAACTGAGAAGGTACACTTTAAAAACTGTGGTATAATTTAAAAAGATATAAAATAGACCATACAAAATGTTGATAAATTTTTTAAAAGGCAGGAAAGGATGAAAGAAATGAGGACAGGATGGGAGAAGAGAAAACAAATAGCATGATGGTAGACTTAAAACCGAGAATATCTGTCATTATATTAGACGAAAAAGTCTAAAAGGAAACACTGTCAGACTGGTAAGGAAAAAAACAAACCCACCTCTATACTTTTTATAAAAGATTCTATATAAACACAAAGACACAGTAGAATGTTAAACAATAAAAACATACTAGTGAAAAGAAAGCTGTTGCAGCTTTATTAATATCAGGCTCCAAGGGAAGAAATATTAAAGTTATAGAGAGATGTTTCATTTTAGCAAAACAGCAAATTAAACAGGAAGACTAAAAACTCATAAGTTTGCAATAATAATAATTCTTCCAAATACAAAAAACAAAATTTGACAGAAATGGAGAACTTGACAAATCCACAACCATAGTTGTATATTTTAATAAACTTCCCTTAGTGAATGATAGAAGACAGACATAAATCATTACCATTAGAGAAGATCTGAACAAAACTATTAACCAAATCATTTAACTCCTTTTTAGAACACTATACCCAAATAACTACAGAATATACATTCTCTTGAAGGCATATAAACCATTTAATAAAGCTGGTCATATGCTGGATAATAAAGCAAGTGTTATCAAATATCAAAGTATTTACAACATAAATCGCCTTTGACTAAATAAGAATTAAACTGAACTGGAAGTTAAAAAAGATAACCAGAAGATCCCCAAGTATTTTGAATTTAAGCAATCAATAATAAAAGTATAAAATCCAATAAAAAATAGAACACTTGAAAATCCCTTTAAAGGGCATATCCAAATAACTAATAATTGTATGAATAAGGAGCTTGGTGTCATTACTCATCAGGGCAATACACATTAAAACCACCCACACCCACTAGAGGGACTAAAATTTAGAACACCAACAAGACCAAGTGTTGTGCAAGTTACGGAACTCTGCTGCATTACTTGTGGAAGCATCAGGTAGTAAAAAAACTGTGGGAAATTGGCAGTATTTACTAAAGCAATTCCAACCCTAGATACATACCCAAAAGAAATGAATGTATTTGCTTACAGAAAGACATACACCAGGATTTTCACAGAAGATTTAACTGAAAATGAAACAGTAACAAATTCATAAATAGTACAATGAATTGAGATATGTATAAATTTGACATCTACAATAGTAAAAAAAAAAAAAAAAAAGAATAAACTACTGCAACATATAAAAACATAGATGTAATAGCTGCATCCTATAGGCATTATGTTGAACAAGAGCCAGACACAAAAGCTTCCATATTACATGATTTAATGTATAGTTGACCCTTGAACAATATAGGTTTGAACTGCGTGGGTCCACTAATATGAAGATTTTTGACAATTTGAAAAAAATTCACAGAGGAGCCATGTAGCTCTCTCTCTAGTAACTGGAGAAACTTTGTATCAGCCTATCATCACAGGTAAGTTGTTTTTAAAAAAATGTAACAATGTTTCCAATACTGTGTTATGAATATGACTGTAATACTGTATGCCATAAACATTTTATAATGATCCGTTTCAGTCATTAGTGTACAGGCTAGGCTACTCCGAGGCCATCATATTGATTACATTAAGCTACAAAAAATCAATCATATTGCTGCTTCTTTGTTATCAGCACAAATCGTTATACCTCTAAATAAATGAGTTTCTTTTTTACATTATCTTTTCATTCTTGATGTCTAGCATTAGTAGTACATATAACATCTATAGTGTTTTATATCACAAAAGACAGTTTTGATATAGGTACTGATAAACAATTCATCTTGTAAACAGGGTAAACTTAAACAGGGTAAACTTAGAGTAATGATAAATACAGTACTCTAATGTATTTTCCCTTCTTTATGATCTCCTTAACATTTTCTTTTCTCTCACTTGCATATTGTAAGAATACCGTATATAATATATATAACTTACAAAATATGTGTTAATATACTGTTTATATTATCAGTAATGCTTTTAGTCAGCAGTAGGTCATTAGTTGTTAGGTTTGAGGGGAGTCAAAGTTATACACAGATTTTCAGCTAAGTTAGGGGATCAGTGCCCCTAACTCCCATGTTGTTCAAGAGTCAACTGCATATACATTTCAAGAAGGGGCATAACAAACCTATGGCAATAGAAGCTAGATCAGTGGTTCTTTTAGGGAGTATTGCTATGGAAAGGAGTATAAGGGATCCCTTTCATGTGCTGGAAATATCATATATTCTTGATCTTGCATCCAGTAAAACATGCGTATACATATTTAAACATTCACAGAAACAAACACTTGAAATTACTGCATTTTATGCTTTTTTTTTTTTTTTTCGCGGTACGCGGGCCTCTCACTGTTGTGGCCTCTCCCGTTGTGGAGCACAGGCTCCAGACGCGCAGGCTCATCGTCCATGGCTCACGGGCCCAGCCGCTCCACGGCATGTGGGATCCTCCTGGACCGGGGCACGAACCCGTGTCCCCTGCATCGGCAGGCAGACTCTCAACCACTGCACCACCAGGGAAGCCCTATGCTCTTTCTTAATGTAAATTTCACCTGATTAAATAAGGGAAAAGGGAAGTAAAGCTATAAATTGTCTGACCATTTGCAACTAGATTTGTACACATTTCTAATGTTGATTCTTTTACAGCTGGTTAGTTTGCTAACAGAGCCTCTTCTGCTCCATCCTGTGTGGTTAAGTATCTGTGACCCTCCAAGCACAATAACGTGAGCACAGATATAACATCTGCATCGTCTACCAACTGCTTTGCCACCATTAAGAAAGTGGAAAATGTTACCAGGAGCCATCATAGACCTTTATTTTCTTAATATTACCCTGTCTTTAAGGATAAATTATCATGATACGGCCACATGCTTGAATATGGTTCTAAAGCAGAAAAGTTACCTTCTTTGTATTGAGTACACTTTGCCCTTTTTAATCAGAATCCTTTAGCATAACTTAAATGTACACATAAAATAGTGTCAGTAGTAGGAAACCATTTATCAATTTCTATGTCTCATTTCTCATCTCAAGTACTTTTGGGAAACCCTAGATTTAATATCTTAAGGATGAAAGGAGTTGTTCACCTTAAAATAATTTTTATGTAATTTCGATAATTACTGAAAGAACGTTCAAGTGTAAATCTATTCTAAATTGCTTGCACTGTGCTTTAGCGTATTTGAAAATTAAGGGATATGTATTAAGTCCAAGTTTTCATTTTTAATCTACTTGCATTAATTAACAATTTCATTTTTCAACCACGAAGAATACAGAACACTGTAGGCAAGGCAAAAATTTACCTTTACTCTCTTATGGTCTGAGAATTAAATTGAGGTAAGATAGATTAGCAGGAGAAAAGCATACAGATTTTTACATGTACATGGGAGCTCCCATAGGTAAATGGATACCAAAGGAAGTGGCAAAACCTAAATGCTTACCTAGTTGGTTGAACAAAGTGGCAATTGTGGAAAAGTAAAATGCATGGGGAGGCTAAAGGAAGATAAGTTACTTTAACAAGGTCTGGGGGCTTCCCTGGTGGCGCAGTGGTTGAGAGTCCACCTGCCGATGCAGGGGACGCGGGTTCATGCCCCGGTCCAGGAAGATCCCACATGCCGCGGAGTGGTTGGGCCCATGAGCCATGGCTGTTGAGCCTGCGCATCCGGAGCCTGTGCTCCGCAACGGGAGAGGCCACAACAGTGAGAGGCCCGCGTACCGCAAAAAAAAAAAAAAAAAAAAAATGTACTTAAAAAAAAAAAAAAAGAAAAAAAAAACAAGGTCTGTTTGTACAGACTTTTCTCAGCTTTGACTCTACCTCTGGTGACTAGAAAGTTTTCTCCCTATACAGGGAAGGCAGAGTGTCCTTTTTTGTATCTGCTTTATTTTAAGTGTCTTTAGCTCAAAATAATCCGTATGTTAAAGTGTCATATTTAGGGGTGGTGTATTCTACCACCCTTCAACATTATATAGTACTTGTTATATAGGTACAGTAACAAAGTTTTAAAAATTGTTTTAAATATGATTAGGCATTTCAGCTACTATTTCCTTTCTAATTAGGAAAAATCACTTAGTTGCTGCAAAGTATTTGTTTTACTTATTATCTATTTTATACTCATATATAACATGGTATTTCCAATACCTAAATCTATGTATAAGGATGACTGAATGAAGAAAAGAAACAAGAGTTTGGAAAATAAGTACAGGTGTTTCATTTAGCTTAAAATTTTTTAAATATAACTTTCCCACTTTCAACTATATGATGTGGCATTGAAAACTATAATAAATTCGCATAGGGTCTCAAGTTTATCTGAGTTTCAATAAGGGACTGTACAAAAATCAACTGAAAGAGGTTTTCCCTGTCTCCTAAAAAGGGCCAGGCAACATTATTTTATGGACAGAATTCAGTGGGCCTTTTGAAAAGGATTAGGCTCGATCCTTCCTGGCTGAGACAGAGTCCATAATCAGGGTTTGAAATTAGGAAAATTCTGAATTTTATTCCCTCACACTTGGAAAATAGTTTTCAAACTCACTAAAAAAGAGAAAGGAAGTAAATATATGATCAGCTATGAGGAGAGTTTTTCTGTCCCAACAATACTTAGGGTAGCTTGGCCACCAGCTTCATAGAAGTTGTTACTTCCAGAAAAACAAAACGACCTGGTATGGTGGATCCAAACCCAATCTGATGTCTGATAAAATCATATACACTCATTTTTTTAATAGAGGCAGATCTAATGTATAATTCCAATGTATCTTTAAAATTTCATATTTCTATTTATATTGAAAGCATATTTTTATTTAATCATAATAAAATAAAAATGTAGCTGAAGTGAAACTAGATTGTCAGTTTCATAACCCTTCATATGTAATTGTCATATTATGATTTATAATAAGAAATATATATTTGGTCTTCATTCCCATTTGTGGCACACAGCTCCTAAAAACCCTTGTAATATACTAATATAGTGATAAGAGCTACAGAGGCATCTTTTGTTATACTCTTTGCGCCTGGTTCCTGACAGCTCCAGGGACAAAAAAGTGAAAGGAATGTCTTTCGTTATTCATAACAACTTCCTTTCAAACCTCCCCTGACTTTATGTTAATGAGGTGATATTTGGAAAGCCTGAGATGGGCTGGTTGCCAGGGGAACCAATCACATCATTAGAGGGTTGGAACTTCCAGCCCCACCTTCAGACCTCTGGGCAGGGGACAGGTGCTTGAGGTTGAATTAGCCATTAAGGCCAATGATATAATCAGTCATGCCTATAAAATAAAGCCTACATAGAAATCCCTGAACTGTGGTGGTCAGAAGTTGGTAAACCTTCACTAACCTACATCAACCTTCCAGGATGGTGCACATGTGGAAGTGCTGGGAGGCCAGGACCAGGGAGGGCACAGAAACTCTACACCACTCCCACATATCTTGCCCTGTATATCTCTTCCATCTGGCTGTTCCTGAGTTGTAACTGGTGATCTAGTAAGTAAACCATTTTCTTCAGTTTTGTGAGCCGCTCTAACAAGTTATCGAACCCAAGGAGTCCTGGGAATAGCTGGTCAAAACCCAGGTAATAATCTGTACTTCAGTTGTCCAAAGTAGTGTGGAAGCATTCTTATGGAACTGAGGCTTTAACCTGTGGGATCAGATGCTATTTCCAGGTATGTAGTGGCAGAACTGAGTTAAATTGTAGAACATGCAGCTGTGTGGGAGAATTGCTGGGGATGGGGGCAAAATCCCACACATTTGGAGACCAGAATTATTGAAAGTAGAGTGTTGAGAGAATAACAGACTTTTCTGATCAGTACAGTACTTCCTAAAATATTCTTCCTCAACAGAAGTTGAGGAGGGATATTTTAGGACCAGAGAGTAATTATATTCAGCTTTCCAAGCCACATCCAATCTCTATCACAACTATGCAATTGACACTGTAGCACCATAGACAATATATAAAAGAATGGGTGTAAATGTGTTTCAGTAAGTATTTACAAAAAAAAAAAAAAATAGTGGCAGAACAGATTGGGTTCATGGGCCACATCTTACTGTTCACTGCTCTAAAATGAAAAGTCAAACGTAAAAATGTTAAATTTATGGGGTCATTGTTTTTGGTTTGGTACAGTGTTTGCATATGGGTTTTCACACATTTCAATCTTAATCAGTAGCTGTTGATTTCCTATTATAAAAAATAAAGAAAATTAACACATTTACACTTATTCCCATTTCTCCTTTACTTAAGTTTGGTGTTTGTCAGTTATAATATTCTATAAATTTCAGCATTAAAAACAACTTATTCTCTCCCGTGGTCTATCTTCCTAACGATGAATCAAGACGCCCTATAATACTGTAGAATTATCTGTACTGTATGTAAACAAGCAAATACAAAGACTGCACTATGCAACCACCAAGAAAAGTACACAAGGTGGGTCTAATTATTTATAAAGTGATTAGGAAAGAATTTAAATTCCACTGTTTTTGTGTATTTCTGGAGCCGTAGGTGTGCATCACACTGGAATCCACTGACTTAACTGAACACCCTGAAATTTGTTTCTCACTTCCTCCAATGTGAGGGAAATAGATACGATTTTACTAGATAAAAAGAAACAGATGCTTACAAATGGCGTGTCCTCTAAAATTGCAAATTCATTACAAATATTTGTCCAAACAGATTAATAAATTGCATGATAAGATTTTAAGCGTTTGCCATCTTGGGGGAGAAAAGGAATGCATCCTATATGTGGCAGACACTACCTGCCCACATTCCATCTCTGCTAGCTTCAGTGCCCTGTGCTGTGCCCAGCTTCCAACAGCTATCACCTGACTTTGGTTGCCTGAGGATTCTCTCAGGCCTCTGGAACCAGCTTTGCCACCTACTTGATAGGCTGTAAGAGCAGGGGAATTAATAACTCCAGGAACAGCCCTTGAACAAAGGCTCACAGGAGTTCATGTATACATCTCCCAGCTCCCTTGCCCATCTCTTGAGTCTGTTTTACACAGACCCCCATAACTCCCCTGGTGGGATTAAGCTTTAGCTGTCCAGAGTGGTACCTAGTTGATAATTCTCCACTCGTTGGTTGCCTTCCCCTCCCCTTCTTATCTCACTTCTTTGCATCCTGACAGGTTCCTTCACCTCCCATACCCTGAAGCAAATGTTAGTACACCTATCTTACAGGAAACTGAAAATTAGAGACTGTAAACAACCATCCATGAACACAGATCTTCCTGGCTATGGAGCCCTTGTTACTGGACACTTTATCTTTTAATATAATTTTTTTTGCAGTTTACTCCTAAGAAGCAACAGGACATAAAGCTCAGCAGTAGTAATAATTGTGCTCATTCTGTGCCAGCTACAAGTACCACTTCACTTAATCTTCACAATAATTCTATAAGGTAGGTACTATTAGTAAGCATTTCTATGTTTTAAATAAAAAACAGGTCATAGAAAAGTTAAGTAATTTAGGGTGGTGGTGGTATCAGGACTTGAACCAGTGCATCTGACTCAAGAGTACCAGCTTTTACGCGGACCCCAGAGACGGGCGAGAGACGCTAAGGCTGCTGCTGCCGCCATCAAAGAGCCTGTGTGCGAGCACAGGTCACTATCCACACCCCTCTTCCGGGGAGCCTGTGCAGCCCGCCACTGCCAGGTTCCCAGGACCCAGGGACAACTTCCCCGGGAGAACGCACGGCGCGCCTCAGGCTGGTGCAACATCACCGCCAGCCTCTGTCGCCGCAGGTTGGCCCCGCACTCCGTGCCCCTCCCTTCCCCCGGCCTGAGTGAGCCAGAGCCCTAGAATCAGGGGCTCCTTTAACCCCGTCCTATCTGAGCAAAAAACAGACGCCCTCCAGCGACCTACACTCAGAGGCAGGGCCAAATCCAAAGCTGAGCCCCTGAGAGCTGTGAGAACAAAGAAGAGAAAGGGAAATCTCTCCCAGCAGCCTCAGAAGAAGCAGATTAAAGCTCCACAATCAACTTGATATACCCTGCATCTGTGGAATACATGAATAGACAACGGATCATCCCAAATTGAGGAGGTGGGCTTTGAGAGCAAGATTTATGATTTTCTCCCCTTTTCCTCTTTTTGTGAGTGTGTATGTGTATGCTTCTGTGTGAGATTTTGTCTGTATAGCTTTGCTTCCACCATTTGTCCTAGGGTTCTATCTGTCCGTTTGTTTTTCTTAATAATTAATTTTAATTATTTTATTTTATCTTCTTTCTTTCTTTCCTTCCTTCCCTCCTTTAGACAACGAATCATCCCAAATTGAGGAGGTGTACTTTGAGAGCAATATTTGATTTTTTCCCCTTTTCCTCTTTTTGTGAGTGTGTATGTGTATGCTTCCATATCAGATTTTGTCTGTATAGCTTTGCTTCCACCATTTGTCCTAAGGTTCGATCTGTCCGTTTTGTTTTTTAAAAATTTTTTAAATAATTTTTAAATTTAATAACTTTATTATATTTTACTTTATTTTACTTTATCTTCTTCCTTTCTCTTTTTTCCTTCCTTGCTTCCTCCCACCGTCCCTCCCTCCTTTCTTTCTTTCCTTCGTTCCTTCCTTTCTTCCCTCCTTTCTTTCTTTCTTCCTACTTCTACTAATTCTCTCTCTACTTTTTCTCCCTTTTATTCTGAGCCGTGTGGATGAAAGGCCCTTGGTGCTACAGCCAGGAGTCAGTGCTGTGCCTCTGAGGTGGGACAGTCACCTTCAGGACACTGGTCCACAAGAGACCTCCCAGCTCCACATAATATCAAACGGCGAAAATCTCCTAGAGATCTCCATCTCAACACCAGCACGCAACTTCACTCAACGACCAGAAAGCTACAGTGCTGGACACCCTATGCCAAACAACTAGCAAAACAGGAACACAACCCCAACCATTAGCAGAGAGGCTGCCTAAAATCATAATAAGGCCACAGACACCCCAAAACACACCACCATATGTGAACCTGCCCACCAGAGAGACAAGATCCAGCCTCATCCACCAGAACACGGGCACTAGTCCCCTCCATGAGGAAGCCTACACAACCCACTGAACTAACTTTAGCCACTGGGGACAGACACCAAAAACAACAAGAACTACAAACATGCAGCCTGCAAAAAGGAGACGCCAAACACAGTAAGATAAGCAAAATGAGAAGACAGAAAAACACACCACAGATGAAGGAGCAAGATAAAAACCCACGAGACCTAACAAATGAAGAGGAAATAGGCAGTCTACCTGAAAAAGAATTCAGAATGATTGATAGTAAAGATGATCCAAAATCTTGGAAATAGAATGGACAAAATGCAAGAAACATTTAACAAGGACCTAGAAGAACTAAAGATGAAACAAACGATGAACAACACAATAAATGAAATGAAAAATACTCTAGATGGATTCAATAGCAGAATAACTGAGGCAGAAGAATGGATAAGTGATAAAATAGTGGAAGATAAAATAGTGGAAATAACTACTGCGAAGCAGAATAAAGAAAAAAGAATGAAAAGAACTGAGGAGTCTCAGAGACCTCTGGGACAACATTAAACGCACCAACATTCGGACTATAGGGGTTCCAGAAGATGAAGAGAAAAAGAAAGGGACTGAGAAAGTATTTGAAGAGATGATAGTTGAAAACTTCCGTAATATGGGAAAGGAAATAGTTAATCAAGTCCAGGAAGCACAGAGAGTCCCATACAGGATAAATTCAAGGAGAAATATGCCAAGACATATTAATCAAACTGTCAAAAATTAAATACAAAGAAAGCATATTAAAAGCAGAAAGGGAAAACCAAGAAATAACACACAAGGGACTCCCCATAAGGTTAACAGCTGATCTCTCAGCAGAAACTCTGCAAGCCAGAAGGGAGTGGCATGACATACTGAAAGTGATGAAGGAGAAAAAACTGCAACCAAGATTACTCTACCCAGCAAGGATCTCATTCAGATTTGATGGAGATATTAAAACGTTTAGAGACAAGCAAAAGCTGAGAGAGTTCAGCACCACCAAACCAGCTTTACAACAAATGCTAAAGGAACTTCTCTAGGCAAGAACCACAAGAGAAGGAAAAGACCTACAATAACGAACCCAAAACAATTTAGAAAATAGGAATAGGAACATACATATCAATAATTACCTTAAATGTAAATGGACTAAATGCTCCCACCAAAAGACACAGATTGGCTGAATGGATACAAAAACAAGACCCATATATATGCTGTCTACAAAAGACCCACTTCAGACCTAGAGACACATACAGACTGAAAGTAAGGGGACGGAAAAAGATATTCCATGCAAATGGAAACCAAAAGAAAGCTGGAGTAGCAATTCTCATATCAGACAAAATAGACTTTAAAATAAAGACTATTACAAGAGACAAAGAAGGACACTACATAATGATCAAGGGATTGATCCAAGAAGAAGATATAACAATTGTAAATATTTATGCACCCAACATAGGAGCACGTCAATACATAAGGCAAATACTAACAGCCATAAAAGGGGAAATCGACAGTAATACATTCATAATAGGGGACTTTAACACCGCACTTTCACCAATGGACAGATTATCCAAGATGAAAATAAATAAGGAAGCACAAGCTTTAAATGATACATTAAACAAGATAGACTTAATTGATATTTATAGGACACTCCAGCCAAAAACAACAGAATACACATTTTTCTCAAGTGCTCATGGAACATTCTCCAGGATAGATCATATCTTGGGCCACAAATCAAGCCTTGGTAAATTTAAGATATTTGAAATTTTATCAAGTATCTTTTCTGACCACAACGCCATGAGACTAGATATCAATTACAGGAAAAGATCTGTAAAAAATACAAACACATGGAGGCTAAACAATACACTACTTAATAACGAAGTGATCACTGAAGAAATCAAAGAGGAAATAAATAAATACCTAGAAACAAATGACAATGGAGACACGACGACCCAAAACCTATGGGATGCAGCAAAAGCAGTTCTAAGAGAGAAGCTTATAGCAATACAAGCCCACCTTAAGAAACAGGAAACATCTCGAATAAACAACCTAACATTGCACCTAAAGCAATTAGAGAAAGAAGAACAAAAAAACCCTGAAGTTAGCAGAAGGAAAGAAATCATAAAAATCAGATCAGAAATAAATGAAAAAGAAATGGAGGAAAGGATAGCAAAGATCAATAAAACTAAAAGCTGGTTCTTTGAGAAGATAAACAAAATAGATAAACCATTAGCCAGACTCATCAAGAAAAAAAGGGAGAAGACTCAAATCAATAGAATTAGAAATGAAAAAGGAGAAGTAACAACTGACACGGCAGAAATAAAAAAAATCATGAGAGATTACTACAAGCAACTCTATGCCAATAAAATGGACAACCTGGAAGAAATGGACAAATTCTTAGAAATGGACAACCTGCCAAGACTGAATCAGGAAGAAATAGAAAAGATGAACAGACCAATCACAAGCACTGAAATTGAGACTGTGATTTAAAATCTTCCAACAAACAAAAGCCCAGTACCAGATGGCTTCACAGATGAATTCTATCAAACATTTAGAGAAGAGCTAACACCTATTCTTCTCAAAGTCTTCCAAAGTACAGCACAGGGAGGAACACTCCCAAATTCCTTCTACAAGGCCACCATCACCTTGATACCAAAACCAGACAAGGATGTCACAAAGAAAGAAAACTACAGGCCAATATCACTGATGAACGTAGATGCAAAAATGCTCAACAAAATACTAGCAAACAGAATCCAACAGCACATTAAAAGGATCATACACCATGATCAAGTGGAGTTTATTCCAGGAATGTAAGGATTCTTCACTATACGCAAATCAATCAATATGATAAACCATATTAAGAAATTGAAGGAGAAAAACCATACGATCATCTCAATAGATGCAGAGAAAGCTTTTGACAAAATTCAACACCCATTTATGATAAAAATGCTGCAGAAAGTAGGCATAGAGGGAACTTTCCTCAACATAATAAAGGCCATATATGACAAGCCCACAGCCAACATCATCCTCAAAGGTGAAACACCGAAAGCATTTCCACTAAGATCAGGAACAAGACAAGGTTGCCCACTCTCACCACTCTTATTCAACATAGTTTTGGAAATTTTAGCCACAGCAATCAGAGAAGAAAAGGAAACAAAAGGAATCCAAATCAGAAAAGAAGTAAAGCCGTCACTGTTTGCAGATAACATGATAATATATATAGAGAATCCTAAAGATGCTACCAGAAAACTACTAGAGCTAATCAATAAATTTGGTAAAGTTGCAGGATAAAAAATTAATACACAGAAATCTCTTGCATTCCTATACACTAATGATGAAATACCTGAAAGTGAAATCAAGAAAACACTCCCATTTACCATTGCAACAAAAAGAATAAAATATCTAGGAATAAACCTACCTAAGGAGACAAAAGGCCTGTATGCAGAAAATTATCAGACACTGATGAAAGAAATTAAAGGTGATACAAATAGATGGAGAGATATACCATGTCCTTGGATTGGAAGAATCAACATTGTGAAAATGACTCTACTACCCAAAACAATCTACAGATTCAATGCAATCCCTGTCAAACTACCACTGACATTTTTCACAGACGTAGAACAAAAAATTTCACAATTTGTATGGAAACACAAAAGACCCCAAATAGCCAAAGCAATCTTGAGAACGAAAAACGGAGCTGGAGGAATCAGGCTCCCTGACTTCAGACTATATTACAAAGCTACAGTAATCAAGACAATATGGTACTGGCACAAAAACAGAAAGATAGATCAATGGAACAGGATAGAAAGCCCAGAGATAAACCCACGCACATATGGTTACCTTATCTTTGATAAAGGAGGCAGGAATATACAGTGGAGAAAGGACAGCCTCTTCAGTAAGTGGTGCTGGGAAAACTGGACAGGTACATGTAAAAGTATGAGATTAGATCACTCCCTAACACCGTACACAAAAATAAGCTCAAAATGGATTAAAGACCTAAATATAAGGCCAGAAAGTATCAAACTCTTAGAGGAAAACATAAGACACTCTATGACATAAATCACAGCAAGATCCTTTTTGACCCACCTCCTAGAGAAATGGAAACAAAAACAAAAATAAACAAATGGGACCTAATGAAACTTCAAAGCTTTTGCACAGCAAAGGAAACCATAAACAAGACCAAAAGACAACCCTCAGAATGGGAGAAAATATTTGCCAATGAAGCAACTGACAAAGGATTAATTTCCAAAGTTTACAAGCAGCCCATGCAGCTCAATAACAAAAAAACAAACAACCCAATCCAAAAATGGGCAGAAGACCTAAATAGACATTTCTCCAAAGAAGATATACAGACTGCCAACAGACACATGAAAGAATGCTCAACATTATTAATCATTAGAGAAATGCAAATCAAAACTACAATGAGATATCATCTCACACCAGTCAGAATGGCCATCATCAAAAAATCTAGAAACAATAAATGCTGGAGAGGGTGTGGAGAAAAGGGAACACTCTTGCACTGCTGGTGGGAATGTGAATTGGTTCAGCCACTATGGAGAACAGTATGGAGGTTCCTTAAAAAACTACAAATAGAACTACCATATGACCCAGCAATCCCACTACTGGGCATATACCCTGAGAAAACCATAATTCAAAAAGAGTCATGTACCAAAATGTTCATTGCAGCTCTATTTACAATAGCCAGGAGATGGAAACAACCTAAGTGTCCATCATCGGATGAATGGATAAAGAAGATGTGGCACATATATACAATGGAATATTACTCAGCCATAAAAAGAAACGAAATTGAGCTATTTGTAATGAGGTGGTTGGACCTAGAGTCTGTCATACAGAGTGAAGTAAGTCAGAAAGACAAAGACAATACTGTATGCTAACATATATATGGAATTTAAGAGAAAAAAAGATGTCATGAAGAGCCTACAGGTAAGACAGGAATAAAGACACAGACCTACTAGAGAATGGACTTGAGGATATGGGGATGGGGAAGGGTAAGCTGTGACAAAGCGAGAGAGCGGCATGGACATATATACACTACCAAACGTAAGGTAGATAGCTAGTGGGAAGCAGCCGCATAGCACAGGGAGATCAGCTCAGTGCTTTGTGACCGCCTGGAGGGGTGGAATAGTGAGGATGGGAGGGAGGGAGACGCAAGAGGGAAGAGATATGGGAACATATGTATAACTGATTCACTTTGTTATAAAGCAGAAACTAACACACCATTGTAAAGCAATTATACCCCAATAAAGATGTTTAAAAAAAAGAGTACCAGCTTTTACAGCCTCTACTCTGCTACTTCCCAGGAGAGCAGAGCTTCAATACTCACTTTTCAAACAAAATAATCAGTTCATACTTCTGCTATGCTTCTACCCAGTGGCACACAGCAGAAGCATTGCTGGAAGTCTGTGGACATTTTCTAATGAGTTTTGTCTGACGATGATATCAAAATAATTACTCATTTCTTCCTTTGTGAAGTGCTTCACAGAGTATCATAACAAATAGTATGATCTAGATAGTATTACCTCTATTTCAAACTATCTAAGCTTCAGTTTCTTTAAGTAACAGGCTCAAGATCACACAAATAACAGGTGGCAGCACCTAGATTTAATTCTAGGTTTTCCTGAGACTAGTGCCAAAACAATTTTCATGAAACCTCCCTGTTTCAGCAGCCCACCCACTTAAAGATGTCAGAAAAGGCATTTCACAGGACTGGCTTCAGGGGAGTTTCATTTTTAAGTGAGCCAGATGGCCCTTCTTGGCATTTGTTGCTGTCTTGTTATCTCCACTTGTAAGGACCTCCACGGTCTCACCTCACCCTCTTTGTAAACTTCAGTTTACCATCAAGGCTCCTCCAGAAGTGAGGGTCCTGTAGGCCTCCCAGGTTGGTGAGTTAGTGGTGCTGAAAAGGGATATTAGCACAGCCAGCAGCCTCATTTGTCCACGAAATCTTCCCCTTTCCCTCCAAGAAACCCCAGGGATAAGTGGGTTATTTCCATACTTGTTAGTTTATTATTTTTTAAGCATTATGTCATTTTTAAAAGCAGAATGGCACCATGGCACCTGTCTATCCAAAAATCTTAGTCTTTTCTCCCAGTACACCCCTCTTCACCTTTCCACCTGTCACCTTTCCACTGTGGCAACGGGTTTGTCTCTCAGTATTTCTCAGTCTCTCTATCCCTCTCATTCTCCTTTTTCTCTCTCGTACCATATACACACAAACACATAAGCACCCCAGTCCCCATACACATTTAAAAATTTGCTCTTAGAAGATTTCATTAAATTCACTCACAGCAAAGTATTAAAATCAAAAGCTTTATCTCCATAGGGCTATTTGCATTTTGAGCCTCAGCTGCAGCTTGCAGAATTAAAAGTTTATCTCACTTAAAGGAATTTCATACATCAGTGACCAGCTATTACAGGGAACAAGGTATCTTTTAAAAATCCTATACAAATACACCCCAGCCTGGCTAATGGAGGAAGAAGGTTTGAGGGGCATTGCTAGGCATATCTGAATAAGCATTGGCCACAGTTCTTATTACCTGATGGTTTGTGTTCTAAATATGCACCACTTGGGACCCACTCTGAAATTCAGACAGGTACCACCAGCATTGCAATAAGCAGAAGCCACACAATAACCTCATCCCTTTGCTTTCTAAACACATTTATCAAAACCTGGCAAGACATCGCCCCTAACTGAATAAACAAAACTAAGATCAGTGTCTTTTCCTCAGGGGTGTTCTGTCTCTGCCAGCAAGAAAATGTCATGGCTGACACCATTTCTTCACAGCACTGATAACCCAGCAACTTCACTCAGTATCTCTGAGGCTCCTGGGGAAAGATTCTTTGATATGGAATCTTGCTCTCAGCTCTTTTTTTTTTTTTTTTTTTGGTCAGGGAACAAACAGGCATCTTGAGACAGCCCAGGGCCCAGTTCTCTCTCCTTCCCTGTCCTTGGAGAGTTCCTCTATCTGTAGGTATGGCTGCCAGTTTTCTAAGGGTCCAGTAAAGTTGCAAGCCAGCCCCTGTTGATTCTTTTTTAGGCAAGAAAATTTGCTTCTATAATTGCCTCAGGGAGGAGGAAAGCTCCAAATGGAAAACAAGTAGCACTTTCATTTGCAACAATTCTTCTGGGAAGTTTAAACATAATCTCCTCACTGAGAATTTCATTAGACTTTACCTGGCTTATTCCCAGGGAAGCTTTAAGACTCAACTGAGATGTCACCTCTTCTGGGAAGACTCCCTGACTGCCAGTCTTTGTTAGGATGCTCTAATGGTTCTGGACTCCCTTTCATTGTTGCTCTTATCTCCCCGGATTTTAATTTTGATTGCCCCATCGGATTGGGGTCTTGAGGGCAAATCTGTGTCCATGTACTATATCCCTGTAGTACTAGTATATAACTCAGTTCAGCTAAGCTAGACATTTAAAGAAAAAAAAAATGACATTTCTATCCTTCAGTAGAATTCCGGGAGGAGTCAGGTGTAGTTTAGTGAGGTCAGTTCATCGTCATTTTGCCCCTAATGCCTTTGAAGACATGTTGTGGGTCCATCTGTCAATCTCAACAGTGATGCAGAAAATTTTAATTGCAGCAAGTTTATTGAACTTGATCCTGATCGGAGAATTTCTTATTCTACCCCAAAGCCCTAGTGCCTTGCAAGTAATACACTACTTCCAAGTATACTTGTGACCCAGAGATTCAGAAGAAAGAAATAATGGATAGTGCCAATGCTAGTTTTGTTTTTACTTATCATGTCACTGTCTTTGTAAAACACAGACATTTCTAGATGTGGGTTGAGGATAGGAAGAGAAAAGAATAACTCCCAAAAAGTCCTGAAACTTTTTCTTTCTTATGGTGAGTATCAGGGAACAGTGGGTCTAATCATGCTACCACGCCGAGGCAGGCACCATCAGCAGAAGACACAGATGTGAACAGGTATAAAAGCCACCCTTTCTCCTAAAGTTTGTGTGTACCATTTCCGGTTGCAGCACTCAGCTGTTCCCTGTGTGATGTTATCAGGGCACTGAAGCAACCTGCAAACAACAGATGGAGACAAACCCAAATGTTACTGTTGGAGGAGAGCTCCTTACAGAATGTGGCCCTCAGTGGGACGAGGTGATGAACTAGAGACCTTGGCACTGACTGGGGATTAATAATCACCCAAGAGCAGTGAGGAAAGCTCCAAATGCAGACAGAGACAGAGCCCTGAGGAAGAAATGGGAGTTGATATCATTGACAATGCAAGATTTTGTTGAGGGTTTGAAGTCAAAGGAAGAATGAATCTTAGAGTTTGTGCCTCCCTAACTCTGGTCTGCTGCAGCTGCCAGAGGTTGACCCCCTTCCTGGGCCTTGGACAAACAGACCTGCTAGAACAGGAAAAGCCCACTCTCACTAGCAAATGGAGCCTCAAAACACATGACAGACTACTTTTTTTGGTATCTAATATCCACCTTGAAAATGAAGTCTTTTAAATAAATGTATTGTATATTAAATAATGCATACTCACCATACAAATTATACAAGCAACACAAAGTCTTCAAAGACAAAGAAAAAAGCAGGCCAGTGACAATAATATATAAACGTTTTAAAACTTTTATAGCTGGAGAACATCATTCCAGATGCATTTCCATATAAAAAAGCCAGTAGAAATATTAATGATTAGAAATACTGGGTAATATTGTGATTATATTTCTCAAGCCATTATAAAATTATTAAATTTAATTTCATTTGCCAAAGAAAAAAGTTAAAAACTAAAGGAACTATTGGACAGCTTATAAGTATTTCTAGAGAAAAACAGATATTTATTGATGAAAATATATAAGATTGTAGAAAACTGATTAAGAAAATTACAAGTTTTGCTTGATAACATATTTTTTAAAATCACATTTTTTATTTAGTATTTAGTAATTCTCTGCTATGAAAAATGAAGGAAAGTTTTCTTTCTACCTTCAACCTCCCTAAAATCCTCAATTTCATTAATTGTATTTTATTATTTTTATATATTCAAGATTTATAATGGCATAAAGTGATGCCAATCTAAGGGTCTGAGCAAAGACCCAAATTCAATATCCCAAATAATGACTTCTAATACTTGATATTTTTAACAGAATTTTTGCAAAGTATTTTATTTAAGAACTATGTAGCCTAGACTTTTTGGTAGTAGTGCTCGCTTCCCACAACTGTTATCTACATATATCAGTGTTCTCATTTTACCCTCTCAGTTACTAGTTAACAGCATTATACCCAGTTATTTTTTAATATTGAATTCTCTGTTCAAATAGATGGGGTGGCTCCCATTCACTGATTAGAACTACTGATACGGAAATGTATGCAACATATTCCATTTAAACTTCATACTTTCAACTTCAAACTTTCGTACTTCAAACTTTCCCAAAGTATGTTCTAATGATTAGTAATGCTATAAGATGTTCAAAAAACTTGAAAAGGCTTTTGTGTTGGAAAAGATTACAGAAACAGCACATCACAACCCTCCCATGGTCTATTACTATATAATTTAGCACTGAGTAGCATAAACTTTTTATTGTATTTAATAATCCTTGCTTTGTGTCCCAACCAAATTGTTTGGGTTCAAAAAGGGGTCTATCACTTCAAAGTTGTGTAAACCTGAGCACATCACTCAATCTCAATAAGCAGTATTCCTTTCTGTAAGATGGAGATCAAGTACCTCCCTCACTGGGTTATTGTTAGGATGGAATGAAATAACTTATGAACACCCAGTACTTAAGTTAACAAATGATAGAGCAAAGACTGCCACCATGTCCTGCCCGCCATGCACCGCACATGGTGGGACATCACTCCAGGACCTTGCTTCAGATGCTTAAGCTCTCTCATCCTTTAAAACATTGATGACTTTGTTGCTTACTCTTTTTTTGGTCTTCAAGCTGGGCAAACACAGGCCTGCAGGGTGCAGCCCAACAACTGGCAGAGCCAGCCAGGAGACCAAAGAAATTCCCATGAGTGCTGAGATATCAGGAAATACAAGACGGGAAATGGAAAGTTGGGGGGCTGTCCACTAATATGCGGGGCCCGAAAGTTGCAGGGGTAATCCTGGCGTGGCTGTCCACTGACACAAGGGGCCCAAAAGTTGCAGGGTAATCCCAAAAGTTTCAGGGGAAATCTCGGGCTGGCTGTCCACTGTATGTGGGGTCTTGTGGTGTCTGTCCTTGATTAATGGGGGCTGCCAAGAGATCTAGAGAACAATGGCCTCTAATGGCTGTACTACTGTATCAAAGTGAGCCTTTTATAACTGGTTAAGCTAGAAGGAATTGGTATTTCTCTTATGCCTTTGATATGTAAATGACACATTAGACATGAGACTTAATTGATATTTATAGAACATTCCATTCAAAAGCAGCAGAAAACACTTTCTTCTCAAGTGCACATGGAACATTCTCCAGGATAGATCACACCTTGGGTGACAAATCAAGCTTTGGTAAATTTAAGAAAATTGAAATCTTATCAAGCATTTGCTTGTTTTTGTCCTTGCTATTTATCTTGGGTTTTTTTGGTCTGTTTGTTTTCATTTGTTTTCTTCCTGCCCTCTTTCTTTCCCCCACCACCAACCTTTTTTGCCAGGCCATGTGTCTTGTGGGGTATCCATTCCCAGGCCAGAGGTCAGACCTGAGCCTCTGGGGTGGGAATGCCTAGTCCAAGATTCTGGAACAGCAGAGAATTCCCGGCCCCAGGGAATATTAAATGGCAAGAGCTCTCCCGGATGTCTCCATCTCAACTCCAAGACCTGGCTCCACCCAACTGCCTGCAGGGTCCAGTGCTGAATGCCCCACACCAAACAATAAGCAAGACAGAAACACAAACCCACCCATCAGCAGACAGGCTGCCTAAAGTCATGCTAAGCCCACAGACACCCCAAATCACACCACCTGACACAGCCCTGCCCATCAAAGGGACAAGATCCAGCTCCACCCACCAGAATGCAGGCACCAGTCCCTCCCACTAGGAAGCCTACACAAGCCACTGGACCAACCTCACCCACTCGGGGCAGACACCAGAAGCAAGAGGAACTACGACCCTGCAGCCTGCGGAAAGGAGACCTCATACACAATAAGTTATACAAAATGAGCAGACAGAGAAATATGATTCAGATGAAGGAGCAAGATAAAAACCCACAAGATGAAATAAATGAAGAGGAAATAGGCAATGTACCTGAAAAAGAATTCAGAGTAATGATAGTAAAGATGATCCAAAATCCTAATGGAGAAAATACAAGAAATCCTTAACAAGGACCTAGAAGAACTAAAGAACAAACAAACAGTGATGAACAATACAATAACTGAAATTAAAAATACCCTAGAAGGAGTGAATAGCAGAATAAATGAGGCAAAAGAACAGATAAGCAAGCTGAAAAACAGAATGTTGAAAATAACTGCCATGGAGCAGAATAAAGAAAAAAGAATGAAAAGAATTGATGACAGAGTTCTCAGAGAACTCTGGGACAACATTAAATGCACCAACATTCAAACTATAGGGGTCCCAGAAGAAGAAGAGAAAGAGAAAGGGTCTGAGAAAATATTTGAAGAGATTATAGTTGAAAATTTCCCAAACACGGGAAAGGAAATAATCAAGTCCAGGAAGCACAGAGAGTCCCATACAGGATAAACACAAGGAGAAACACACCAAGACACATATTAATCAAACTAACAAAAATTAAATACAAAGAAAAAATACTAAAAGCAGCAAAGGAAAAGCAAGTAAAAACATACAAGGGAATCCCTATAAGGTTATCAGCAGATGTTTCAGCAGAAACTCTGCAGGCCAGAAGGGAGTGGCAGGATATATTTAAAGTGATGAAAGGGAAAAACCTACAACCAAGATTACTCTACGCAGCAAGGATCTCATTCAGATTTGATGGAGAATCAAAAGTTTTATAGACAAGCAAAAACTACTAGAACTCAGCACTGCCAGACCAGCTTTGCTACAAATGCTGAAAGAACTTCTCTAGGCAGGAAACACAAGAGAAGAAAAAGACCTACAAAATGATACCCAAAACAATTAAGAAAATGGTAACAGGAACATAACATATTGATAATTACTTTAAATGTAAATGGATTAAATGCTCCAACCAAAAGACACAGACTGGCTGAACAGATACAAAAACAAGACCTCTATATATGTTGTCGACAAGAGACTCACTTCAGACCTAGGGACACATACAGACTGAAAGTGAGGGGATGGAGAAAGATATTCCATGCAAATGGAAATCAAAAGAAAGCTGGAGTAGTAATACTCATATCAAACAAAATAGACTTTAAAATAAAGACTGTCACAAGAGACAAGGAAGGACACTACAGAATGATCAAGGGATTAATCCAAGAAGAAGGTGTAAGAATTGTAAATATTTATGCACCCAACATAGGAGCACTTCAATACATAAACACTAACAACAATAAAAGGGAAAATCGGGGCTTCCCTGGTGGTGTAGTGGTTGAGAGTCCGCCTGCCAATGCAGGGGACACGGGTTTGTGCCACAACCCGGGAAGATCCCACTGCCATGGAGCAGCTAGGCCCATGAGGCATGACTGCTGAGCCTGTGCTCTGCGACAGGAGAGGCCACAACAGTGAGAGGCCCACGTACCACAAAAAAATAAATAAACAAAAATAAAATAAAAGGGAAAATCGACAGTAACACAATAGTAGTGGGGAACGTGGACACCCCACTTACACCAATGGACAGATAATCCAGAAGAAAATTAATGAGGACACAGAAGCCTTAAATGATACATTAGACCAGATAGACTTAATTGATATCTATAGGACGTTCCATCTGAAGGCAGTAGAATGTACTTTTTTCTCAGCTATACATGGAACATTCTCCAGGGTAGATCACATGTTGGGTCACAAATCAAGCCTCGGTAAACTTAAGAAAACTGAAATCATATCAAGCATCTTTTCTGACCATAACACTATGAGATTAGAAATCAATTACAGGGAAAAAAACTAAAAAACACAAACTTGTGGAGACTAAACAGTATGCCACTAAATAACAAGAGATCATTAAGAAATCAAAGAGGAAGTCAAAAAATACCTAGAAATAAATGACAATGAAAACACAATAACCCAAAACCTATGGGATGCAGCAAAAGCAGTTCTAAGAGGGAAGTTTATAGAAATACAATCCCAACTCAAGAAGCAACTCAAATGAACAACCTAACCTTACATGTAAAGCAACTAGAGAAAGAAGAACAAACAAAACCCAAAGTTAGTAGAAGGAAAGAAATCAAAGATCACAGCAGAAATAAATGAAATAGAAACGAAGAAAAACAATAGCATAGATCAATAAAACTAAAAGCTGGTTCTTTGAGAAGACAGACAAAATTGATAAAACTTTAGCCAGACTCATCAAGAAAAAAAGGGAAAGGACTCAAATCAATAAAATTAGAAATGAAAAAAGTTATAACTGACACTGCAGAAATACATAGGATCATAAGAGACTACTATAAGCAACTACATGCCAATAAAATGGACAACCTGGAAGAAATGGACAAATTCTTAGAAAAGTACAATCTTCCAAGACTGAACCACAAAGAAATAGAAAACATAAGCAGACCAATCACATGAAATTGAAACTGTGATTAAAAATCTTCCAACAAGCAAAAGTCCAGGACCAGATGGCTTCACAGGTGAATGCTATCAAACATTTAGAGAAGAGCTAACAACCATATATATATGTGTATATATATGTGTATATATATGTGTATATATATATGTATATATGTATATATGTATATATGTGTATATGTGTATATATCATTCTCAAACTCTTCCAAAACATTGGAGAAGAAGGAACACTCCCAAACTCATTCTAGGAGGCCACCATTGCCCTGATACCAAAACCTGACAAAGACATTACAAAAAAAGAAAGTTACACGCCAATATCACTGATGAATACAGATGCAAAAATCCTCAACAAAATACCAGAAACAGGATCCAACAACACATTAAAATGATCATACACCATGATCAAGTGGGATTTATCCCAGGGAAGGATTCTTCAATATACACAAATCAATCAATGTGATACACCATCTTAACAAACTGAAGAATAAAAATCATATGATCATCTCAATAGATGCAGAAAAAGCTTTTGACAAAATTCAACACCCATTTATGATAAAAAAAAAAAACTCTCCAGAAATGGGGCATAGAGGGAACCTACCTCAACATAATAAAGGCCATATATGACAACCCACAGCAAAACATCATTCTCAACAGAGAAAAACTGAAAGCATTTCCTCTAAGACGAAGAACAAGACAAGGATGTTCACTCTCCCCACTATTATTCAACATAGTTTTGGAAGTCCTAGCCACAGCAATCAGAGAAGAAAAAGAAATAAAAGGAATAAAAATTCAAAAAGAAGAAGTAAAACTGTCACTGTTTGCAGATGACATGATACTATACATAGAGAATCCTAAAACTGCTACCAGAAAACTACTAGAATTCATCAATGAACTTGGTGAAGTTGCAGGATACAAAATTAATACACAGAAATCACTTACATTCATATACACTAACAACAAAAGATCAGAAAGAGAAATTAGGGAAACAATCCTATTTACCACTGCATCAAAATTAAAATAGCTATGAAAATAAACCAACTTAAAGCCACAAAAGACCTGTACTCAGAAAACTATAAGATGCTGTTGAAAGAAATTGAAGGTAACACAAACAGATGGAGAGATATACCATGTTCTTGGATTGGAAGAATCAATATTTTGAAAATGACTATACTACCCAAAGCAATCTATAGATTCAATGCAATCCTTATCAAATTACCAATAGTATTTTTCACAGAATTAGAACAAAAAGTTTTACAATTTGTATGGAAACATGAAAGACCCCGAATGGCCAAAGCAATCTTGAGAAAGAAAGAGCTGGAGGAATCAGGTTCCCTGACTTCAGACTATACTACAAAGCTATAGTAATCAAAACAGTATGGTACTGGCACAAAGACAGACTTATACATCAATGGAAAAGGATAGAAAGTCCAGAGATAAACCCACACACTTATGGTCACCTTATTTTTGATAAAGGAGACAAGAATATACAATGGAGAAATGACAGTGTCTTCAATAAGTGGTGATGGGAAAACTGGACAGCCACATGCAAAAGAATGAAATGAGAACACACCCTAACACCACACACAAAAATAAACTCGAAATGGATTAAAGACCCAAATGTAAGGTTGGATACTATAAAACTCTTAGAGGAAAACATAGGCAGAACAATCTCTGACATAAATCACAGCAATAACTTTTTTGATACACCTCCTAGAGTAATGAAAATAAAAACAAAAATAAACAAATCAGACCTAATTAAACTTAAAAGCTTTTGCACAGCAAAGGAAACCATGAACAAAATGAAAAGACAACCCTCAGAATGGGAGAAAATATTTGCAAATGAAGTGACCAACAAGGGATTAATCTCCAAAATATACAAACTGCTCATGCAGCTCAATACTCAAAGAAACAAAAAAACACAATTAAAACATGAGCGATACATCTAAATAGACATTTCTCCAACAGACATACAGATGGCCAACAAACATATTAGAGAAATGCAAATCAAAACTACAATGAGGTATCACCTCACACTGGTGAGAATGGCCATCATCAAAAAACCTACAAGCGATAAATGCTAGCGAGGGTGTGGAGAAAAGGGAACCCTCTTGCACTATTGGTGGGAATGTAAATTAGTACAGCCACTATGGAGAACAGTATGGAGCTTCCTTAAAAAACTAAAAATAGAACTACCATATGACCCAGCAATCCCCCTACTGGGCATATATCCAGAGAAAACCATACTTCAAAAAGATACATGCCCATCAATGTTCACTGCAGCATTATTTACAGTAGCCAGGACAAGGAAGCAACCTAAATGTCCATTGACATATGAATGGATAAAGATGATGTGCTACATAAAAACAATGGAAAATTACTCAGCCATAAAAAAGAATGAAATAATGCCATTTGCAGTGACATGGATGGATCTAGAGATTGTCATACTGAATGAAGTCAGACAGAGAAAGACAAATATATGATATCGCTTATGTATGGACTCTAAAAAATAATGGTACAAATGAACTTATTTACAAAACAGAAATGGAGTCACAGATGTAGAAAACAAACTTATGGTTGCCAAGGGGAAAAGTGGGGAGGGATACATTGGGGGACTGGGATTGATGTATACACACTACTATGTATAAAATAGATAATAAGAACCTAATGTGTAGTACAGGGAACTCTACTCAATACTCTGTAATGGCCTATATGGGAAAAGAATCTAAAAAAGAGTGGATATATGTGTATATATATATAACTGATTCACTTTGCTGTACAGCAGAAACTAACACAACATTGTAAATCAACTATACTCCAATAAAAATTAGTAAAAGAAACAAAAAGTTGTGTTCTTAGGCCATAAGTCTCACAAAAGGCTATCAGCATATGTAATATATAATATATGTGATATTGTTTCTATTAGAAGGACATTTAAATTATAACTGAGGAGGTCTGATACTCCTCGCTCTTTTACAGCAATCTCAAGAATCTGAAACCATATTCTTATAAATAAGGATATGTTTCTCTTCCAACCACACATTTATGTATTCATTCATTCAACAATTATACTGGAGACTCAACAGTGAACAGTAAAGACAATTAAATATTTCTTAACATATACCTATATTTAACTTGCTATCATAGCAGGCATACAATGGTAAAATTAATATAATATGATATAATGTCAGGTTTGTGATAAGTCCTAGGAAGGAAATATTAAGTCTCTCTTATAGCCTTCCAAGATAGCCGTATGAAGCAGGAGGCTCTAGGATTTTGGAAGTCAAAATCTAGGTACATTCAGAATAGCCACTCCAAGGAGACTGAAGCATAAAAACTCTAAGGTCAGTAAAATAAATAAATTGAGCTTAATCAAACTTAAAACCTTTTGCACATCAGAGGAAACCATCAATAAAATGAAAAGACAAGCTATGGAATGGGAGAAAATATTTGCAAACAGCACAACAAAAAAGAGGTTAATATCCAAAGTATAAAAACAGCTCATAAAACTCAATAGCAAAAAAACAAACAACCCAACCAAAAAATGGGCAGAAGACCTAAATAAGCATTTTTCCAAAGAAAATATACAGATGGCCAAAAGGCACATGAAAATATGCTCAACATCATTAATTATTAGCGAAATGCAAATCAAAACCACAATGAGGTATCACCTCACACTGGTCAGAATGGCTATCATCAAAAAGTCTACAAATAATAAATACTGGAGAGGGTTTTGAGAAAAAGGGACCCTCCTACACTGTTGCTGGGAATGTAAATTGGTGCAGCCACCATGGAAAACAGTTCCTCAAAAAATTAAACATAGAACTACCATATGATCCAGCAATCCCACTCCTGGGTATATATCCAGAAAAAAAAGTGAAAACTCTAATTTGAAAAGGTACATGCACCTCAGTGTTCATAGCAACACTATATACAGTAGCCAAGACATGGAAACAACTCAAGTGCCCATCAACAGATGATCAGCTTAAGAAAATGTGATATATATATATATATATAAAATATATATATAATATATATGTATTATATACACACGTGTATATGCACACACACACAATGGAATACTACTCAGCCATAAAAAGGAATGAAATATTGCCATGTGTAATGACAGGGAAGGACCTAGGGAATATTATTCTAAGTGAAGTAAGTCAGAGGAAGACAAATAATATATGATATCACTTATATGTGGAATCTAAAAATAATAATCTATAAAGAATCTATATACAACACAGAAACAGACAGACATACAAAAGAAACTTATGGTTACCAAAGGGGAGAAGGAGGGAAGGAAAAATTAGGAGTATGGAATTAACAGATACAAATTACTATACATAAAATAGATAAGCAACAAGTATTTACTGTATAGGACAGGGTATTATATTCAATATCTCATAATAACCTATAATGAAATATAGTCTGAAAAAGATAACCACTTTCCTGGACACATGGAACTAACACAATATTGTAAATCAACTACACTTCATTAGGAAGAAACACTTAGAAAAACATGATAGCTATGTCGTTTTTATTACTGTTTTTGTTATTTTCACTAGAATCATCCTGTCAGTTACCTACCTCAGTCCAATTTCATAGAACATCCTTTCTCAAAGTATGTTCCTGTGATACTTAATCTATTGGATCTCAGAATATCCCATGTTCTCCCAAATCTGAATACTTGGTACTGACAGTTCTTTCTGGTTGAATGATTTTACCCAACTGTACAAGGACTGTCCACCTGCCAAAATGCTGTCTGTCCACCTGCCAAAATGCTATTTTTCTTAAAGAATCTTTTAAATGTACCCTCACCTGAGAGGCATTTACTGATTTCCCTAGGTAACCATAGGGAACCTTCTCCCAGGCTTCTACTTTATTCTGCAAAGTCTTGTACCATAGCTTATGACATTGCATCACCTTTTGTGGTCTCCATTTTAGTCTCACTTCTAGACAGTAAATTTCTTTAAAGAAAGACAACTTTGTCTATATGTACTCAGTCCCTGACATCATCATCATCATCTCATCACCATGGTCACAGAAGAGAAATGTTTATTGTATTTTATCATGTAAGAGATAATTATTGTTCTATGAACCTTACATACATTATATGAATAATGGAACCTTCCTACTGGTAAATTATGCTCCTTCTAGAGCATATGAAATGTAAACACAGAAACCTTCAGAGACTTGCCTGAAGTCAGGCAACTAAGGATGACAGAGCCATGTTCCGTAACTCCAGAGCCCAATTTCTTAATGCTATGCTGAATAAACACTCAAATGTTTTATGAATAATGTGTACATGATCCCTAAGGTAACTTTTAACCCCAACAGCAGTATATTTTCAGGGAATTATTAAGCAATTAAGCATCTCATGTGTCATGCACTAGGCTAAGTGCTGTGAAGGATGGAAAAGCATGACTATGTAAAACATATATCCTACTTCCAAACATACTTTGGTTGAGGAAAAAAAAGTAGCATATATGAAAACACAAATTAGATGACAAAAACACACTAAAATGGACTGTAATGAAATTAAGAAATGTTAAAATTCAGTGAGGGCCAGAGAATCTGGAGAGGAATGTTCTTATGAGGTCATTTTAAAGAGCCACTAATGTATTATATTGTACTTTAAAATTCTTCCTGATTCTTTTAGTCTGAGAATGCAGTAGTCTTTACTTTCTGTGAGTCTAATAGATAAGCAGTTGATTGAAACAGTTACAAAATTACTGTTATTTCATAGAGCAGAATGCCAGAGATGCTTTGTGTATTGTTGAGTTTTGAGCACATAGGAGGAAAGTGAATTTAGTGTCACTATCTTTAAAATATTACCTTAAATATGAAAATAGGAGTATATAGATGACTAAATAGTTGAAATTTGAACACTTGCCTTGCCTGCCTCTCCTGTTATCCCCTCCACCTCCTTCCTATGCCCCCAGGACCAATGTGGCTGGGGAGGAGGGGGGCCTTGGAGGGCAGGGGACTGGCCTGGGAGCTCAGCAGTCTCCCCAGGCCTGAATGAGCAGGTAAAATGCCCTCCACTCCTCTCCTTGTCCCAGAGGGGCCCTCCCTCCTGCCTCTCCTGATCTCCCGGGCTCCCTCTTATACCCCCAGGACCCACGCGGCCTGGAGGGGTCTTTGGCTTGGTTGTAGGTTTTTCTTTCATCACTTTAAGTACGTCCCGCCACTCCCTTCTGGCCTGCATAGTTTCTGCTGAAAAATCAGCTGATAACATACAAAGGAATCCCGATAAGGTTATTTGTTGTTTTTCCCTTGCTGCTTTTAATATATGTTCTTTAATTTTTGTTAGTTTGATTAATATGTGTCTTGGTGTGTTTTTCAAAGGGTTTATCCTGTATGGGACTCTCTGTGCTTCCTGGACTTGGGTGACTATTTCCTTTCCCATGTTAGGAAAGTTTTCAACTATAATCTCTTCAAATATTTTCTCAGACCCTTTCTTTTTCTCTTCTTCTTCTGGGACCCCTATAATTCAAATGTTGGTGCATTTAGTGTTGTCCCAGAGGTCTCTGAGATTGTCTTCAATTCTTTTCATTCTTTTATCTTTATTCTGCTCCTCGGCAGTTATTTCCACCATTTTGCCTGCCAGCTCACTTATTTGTTCTTTTGTCTCAGTTACTCTGTTACTGATTCCTTCTAGTGAATTTTTCATTTCAGATATTGTATTGTTCATCTCTGTTTCTTGTTCTTTAGTTCTTTTAGATCTTTTTTAAACACTTCTTGTATTTTATCAATCCGTGCTTCCATTCTATTTCTGAGATTCTGGATCATCTTTATTGTCATTACTCTGAATTCTTTTTCAGATAGATTGCCTATTTCCTCTTCATTTACTTGGTCTTGTAGGTTTTTACCTTGCTCCTTCACCTGTGACATTTTTTTGCTGTCTCATTTTCTTTTTTAATGAGTGAGATTGTGTTCCTGTCTTACTGGTTGTTTGGCCTGAGGCTTCCAACACTGGAGTTTGTAGGCTGTTGGGTAGAGCCAGGTCTTGGTGCTGATATGAGGAACTCCGTGAGACCTTACTCCAATGAATATTCCCTGGGGTCTGAGGTTCTCTGTTAGTCCAGTGGTTCAGACTCAGAGCTCCCACTGCAGGAGCTTTGGCCCGACCCTCAGCTTGTGAACAAAGATCCTGAAAGCCTCATGGGGTGGCAAAAAAAAAAAAAAAAAAAGAAAAAGAAAAAGGTAAAAAATAAAATTAGACTAGGAAGCTAACAGTTATGTTAGAAAGAATATAAAAATATAGATGAATCAACAACTGGAAGGTACATCAGTACCACAATAGTAAAAAAAAAAAAAAAAGAAGAGGAGGGAAAAGATAAAAAAAGAAAGTGGAGGGTGCAAAGGCCTTGGCTGTGAAGGGTGGGGCCTAAGCAAAGGTGAGGTTTGGGCAGTGGGCAGGGCCTATGCTTAGGACCCACAGGGATGGGAAAGGCCCTGGGGACTGTGGGGGGTGGGGCTTAGGCTCAAGGAAGAGAAGGGGCCCAGGCATGCCCGCCACCCCTGGTCTCAGAGGGAGGGGGACCTCACCTGGGAGCCCAGCAGGCTTCCTGGGCTCCAGTGGCAGGGGAAAATGCTCCTCTCCCGCTCCTCCCACCTTCCTCTCCTAACCTCCCTGGGTCTCCCTCCTATGCCCCCAGGACCAATGCACGGGAGGGCAGGCCTTGGAGGGCAGGCCTTGGAGGGCAGGGGACCAGCCTGTGAACTCCACCTCCTAGAGTAACAGAAATTAAAAAAATAAACAAGTGGGACTTAATTAGACTTAAAAGCTTTTGCACAGCAAAGGAAACCATAAACAAGATGAAAAGACAACCCTCAGAATGGGAGAAAATATCTGCAAATGAAACGACAAAGGATTAATCTCCAAAATATACGAACAGTTCATAGAGCTTAATATCAAAAACACAAACAATCCAGTTAAAAAATGAGCAGGGGCTTCCCTGGTGGCTCGGTGGTTGAGAGTCCACCTGCCGGTGGAAGGGATACAGGTTCGTGCCCTGGTCTGGAAGGATCCCACATGCCGCGGAGCGGCTGGGCACGTGAGCCATGGCCGCTGAGCCTGCGTGTCTGGAGCCTGTGCTCCACAACGGGAGAGGCCATGGCAGTGAGAGGCCCGTGTACCGCGAAAAGAAAAAAAAAATTAGCGGAAGACCTAAATAGACATTTCACTAAGGAAGACATACAGATGGCCTAGAGGCACATGAAAAGATGCTCAACATCACTAATTATTACAAAAATGCAAATCAAAACTACAATGAGCTATCACCTCACACCAGTCAGAATAGCCGTTATCAAAAAATTCTAGGAATAATTAATGCTGGAAAGGTGAAAAGGGACCCCTCCTGCACTGTTGGTGGGAATGTATATTGATACAACCACTATGGAGAACAGTATGGAGGTTCCTTAAAAAACTACAAATAGAACTACCATATGACCCAGCAATCCCACTACTGGGCATATACCCTGAGAAAACCATAATTCAAAAAGAGTCATGTACCACAATGTTCACTGCAGCACTATTTGCAATAGCCAGGACATGGAACCAACCTAAATGTCCATCAACAGATGAATGGATAAAGAAGATGTGGCACATATATACAATGGAATATTACTCAGCCATAAAGAGAAACGAAATTGAGTTATTTGTAGTGAGGTGGATGGACCTAGAGTCTGTCATACAGAGTGAAGTAAGTCAGAAAGCGAAAAACAAATACTGTATGCTAACACATATATATGGAATGAAAAAAAAAAGTTCTGATGAATCTAGTGACAGGACAGGAATAGAGACGCAGACGTAGAGAATGGGCTTGAGGACACAGGGAGGGAGGGGAAAGCTGGGGCGAAGTGAGAGTAGCATCGACATATATACACTACCGAATGTGAAATAGCTAGTGGGAAGCAGCCGCATAGCACAGGGAGATCAGCTCAGTGCTTTGTGACCACCTAGACGGGTGAGATAGGGAGGGTGGGAGGGAGGCTTAAGAGGGAGGGGATATGGGGGTATACAGTATGCATGTGGCTGATTCACTTTGTTGTACAACCGAAACTAACACAGTACTGTGAAGCAATTATACTCCAATAAAGAACTATTAAAGAAAAAAAAAGGAAGTTAAAGGTCCAGTGGTTAAGACTTCACCTTCCAATATAGGGGGTACAGTTTTGATCCCTGGTCAGGGAGCTAGGATCCCACATACCTCATGGCCAAAAAACCAAAACAGAAAACAGAAGCAATATTGTAACAAATTCAATAAAACTTTAAAAATGGTCCACATCAAAAAAAAAAAAAAAAACGACCTTAAAAAAGAAAAAGATCTAAAAATTTGTATCCAGAAGAACCAGAGGTTTCTTTCAAAATTTCCCAGGCCAGGTGGTCCAAAATTACCTTGAGGTGAATGAATTAATAGATGTATATTACATGTATCCTTTATGCAAATCACTAGATCAAGGAAATTCTAATAAAGATGTGCTGTTTGAAATAATAGGCTGGAAATACTTAGATAGGTGAATAAGAAGCTCCCACCTTTCAGAACATTTGTATCATATGCTTTTAAATATTAGAACTGGAGATGTGAATAGTGAATCATAAGTCCCCAAAACATTGTGCTTTTGTTAAATCTAAATCAGAATTAATTATGACTTTTTTTCCCCTAAACTATAAAATGAATAATTTAAAAGCTCACAGTTCCATCCTGGTAAACTAATATTCAAGCATAATTTTTTATATATTTCCTAAAATTACTGAACCACCAAAATATCCTCATATTAAACTTGAAGTAACTCAATATCTTTTTCAGGTTAAGGTTTCTGATAATAAGATAGGCCTATGATTTAACACTACTATATTTAGAAAGCTCAGTATGTTGTATGTGTGTATGTGTTTGAATTATCTCTATCATCCAGTTTATGTTATCTTCATTTGTTCAGTTCTTTAAAATATATATATTCACACAATTATATTTGGTTGAATAGGTACATAGCTCTAAATTCTTACTGATGAGTTGAACTGTTTCTTTAAAATTACATATACGTTCAAATACTACCCTTTCTGCATTGCTCTTTCATGGATAGAAGTAGCAACAGACATATTCATGGATTTTCCCAACTGAAGAAAAAAATTTGCATTTTGCGGCAATCACATATTTAAGACATTCCTCCTACAAGTTATAGGAATAAATCAATGGTAAATGAAAGATTGAACATGAAAATATAAAAAATGTTTATATTTTTGTCATTTCTTTGTTCAAGTTTCCATAACTGCATTTTTCTATTTAAGATTGAATTTGATGTCATTCTTTCACAGAGATTGATAGATAGAAAAAAAGATAAAAACTAAAGCACTGAAGTAGACAACAAAAAACAATAAAAAATAGATTAAAAAACAATGAACCTAAGGAAAATGTATGTGACCAGAGGAAAAAGAGATCTGAGAAGACTCAAATGCTATTGTTAATTCTGTAACTAGTAATAAGCGTGATCTTGGGTGAGAAAACTGGTCCAGAGTGATTTCGTGACTAAGTTTTAAAACAAAATGGTTATACTAGATAGTGTTGCATGGCACTCTCAGACCTCAAAATTGATTACTATTTTATTCCAAAAGCATGGGATGAAAGAGAAACAAGGATATATGATAATCAAACAACTAAAAAGTAAAGGGAGCAAATGAAATGACAATTTAGCAAAATAATTCAATTATATGAAAAATCAGTAATGATGAATTAGTTAACCAAGGGAAGATTTTTACCTAATTATAGCCATATTTTCTGTCTTGTACTTAATGCTAATCAATTCAACATAATTGATCTTTATTAATTTTTTTCTTTAGTAAAATTGTAGAGACTCAAAAAATAAAATCAGAAGCATGAAAACACAGGAAGTATCTGTCAATTAAAGAATGACCAGAAAAAAACTAGTTTGAGTTTGTCCACCTTAAATTGTAGCTCTGCAAATAATTTGAGCATACTCTGAGAGGAAATAAGAGAATTTGGAAAAAAAATTTTGGTCCAAAGATTTTTATCAGTGATCAATTCTCTTGAAATCAATGTGAAATGAACCAAAGACCTAGGGCTTTGGACCCAAGTGTGTATCCCAACATTATCATTCACAGTTAAGTTTCTCAAATAAGGTTTTTCACTCCATTTAAAAAGTAATTTCAGAAAACTTCAAATATTTACATCTACTGGTTATATCAGTTAATTTAAACGTAGCAGGAGAGTGATGTTTTCTTCATTCCCAATGAGTAATTGAAATGGTAGATCCATCACTCAAAAGTCATATAACTTAAAGGCAAGCCTTTATATACCAGGCATTTTTCTAAGCACTTTGTCTATACTGAGTCATTTTATCCTCATAACTATATACAATACATATGTAGGAGAAGAAGCTGCGGCACAGAGATTTACATAATTTGCTTAATGTCAAAGAAAGTATAAACAAAGGAGCCAGGATTGAAATCCATGTGGTCTAGCTCCAGGATATATTATTCTTAAAACACTAACACTATAGTGATATAAATATGAAAGAAATTTTAAAAATTGTTAATAGCAACTTTTAAAAATGTATCTGAAACTATGGAAGATAGAAAGATTAAGTGCCCAACCTGGCCAAAGGAAATATGCAGATGAATAGCCAAAATGAGGTTAAGAAAATGGAAGGTAAGTGCTGTTAAATGCCATTAGAATAATGCCTTCTACTAAATAACTCCAAATACTTAAAGATAAATTCTTTTAAAAGATTTTATAAATACTAGGAGGTTAAATACAGAAGGCTGCAGAACGTATTAGTGATACTATTAATACAGGTAGGCCTATATGGTATTAGGACACATATGAATCACTTAATGTATTTATATATTACCCAATTTAATCCTTATGACAACCCTAGAACGGATTCTTATGACCCTCCGCACTACAATCTTGTCACCATTCCTGTTTTACAAGTTAAAAACCTACACAGAGCAACAACGAAAACTGAAACACAAAGAGACGGGGTAACTTGCCCAGGGATGCACAATAATTAGGTGGTGAAACCTAGGGCTTCTAGCCCCAGATTCAATACAGCCCACCACCATGCTGAGCTGCCTCTTGATTTAATGCACTGCTATACCGACATTTTAGATATGCTGATCTGACCTCTAGATGTGCTTGATGACTTAGATTAAGTGCTGACCAAGGGGAAGTTGTAGAAGAAAACACATCTATACCCATAAATTATTGCCCCATTATATTTACAGCTAGTCTGACCCTAATCGCCAGTAGTAACCTGGCCCAGATTTAGCAAAGGCCATTGAGTTTTAACATCTGAGCATTCTTTGGAGTTTCTCTCTAGATATAAGACTGTCTTCTCAAACAGAAAGATAAACTGGTGGGAAATTTTAAATGCCAAAGAAAAAATTAGGTTTATGTAATAGCAAACAAATAAAACTTTATTATCACAGTGAGCATAATTCTTCCAGTTTTGTTTTTTTGCGGTACGCGGGCCTCTCACTGTTGTGGCCTCTCCCGTTGCGGAGCACAGGCTCCGGATGCGCAGGCTCAGCGGCCATGGCTCACAGGCCCAGCCGCTCCGCAGCATGTGGGATCTTCTCGGACTGGGGCACGAACCCGTGTCCCCTGCATCGGCAGGCAGACTCTCAACCACTGCGCCACCAGGGAAGACCCTCAGTGAGCATAATTCTGAACTAATCCAACCAACATTAGTGTAGGGCACACAAACAGGAAGACAGGGAAGGGTAAAACATTTAATAAACAGAAACCTCAATTAAATAGAGTCAGGAAACCAGAATGGGGAGCTCCCATGCCATGCCCTGAAACAATAGCAGAGCAGAGCCCAACAGGGAGAAGGAAAACTCCTCTTCTTCCCTGGCAACAACTCGGCCAATGAAAAGCCATGGACTCTTTATTTACTAAAGCCCTCCCAACTTTCTTCCCTATGAAAGTGTCTCCTTCTCTTGCTGTCCTGAGACTTGCCTGTGGCTCACAGTGGTTGCAGACCCTGAATTGCAATTCTGTGCTGATTCCACCTTTGTTGGAGAGTAAACTCATCTTTGCTGGAGAAATTTGTTTTCTGGCAGTCTATTTGTTTTAAGTCAGAAGATAAAAATGATGATGATAAACCTCATCTTTCTGAGACATATACAGTCTCTATTTTTTTTAATCAAACATTTAAAAGAGAATTTCTTCTTTTCTCATTTTGGAGAGAACCCCTTTTACCTAGTCATTCCTGGTCCTGTTGAACCAAGCCCTGTGACCTCTGGTTAGGCTGCCAGGATCCAGTATTTAAACAATTGTAATCTGCAAAGATTAATCTTTGTAACAAAGATTATGGATAAGAAAGTGGATGCCCAGTAGCAGCTACAGAAAGTGTAGCTGAAACTATTCTGTGAAAAGAGTTGAAGCAACTCCCTAGGCTCCCTTTAGACTAACTTGAGTGCTTTATTCATAAATTGGCTTTCAAATTCCACAAAGGCTGCTTTTTGTTTTTGTATCTTCAGGGAAGCCTTGTAATTCCCAGTGTCAAGAGCGCAACAGAATCTGTGATGGTGCAAGGAACTCAGCTCATCAGCATTAATTATTGCTCTGCTAGGCTTGTAAACAAATGTAATCAGAAGCCTTACGCAGAGGCCCCAGTGAGGACGCCACCTTTTTCTCTGCCTGCTCATTCCTGGTCTCCTTCCACTCTCACATGAACTGTTGGCTCTCCACCCTTTTGATCACTTTCTCCCTGGGTGGGCACATCTGCCTTCCTGGCTTCAGCTAAAATTTCTATTATGATAACTTCTAATTATATATTTTCAGCATCAGCCTTTTTCAGAAGCTCCACACCTGTATTTCCAGCTGCCTACTAAATGCAACTCAAACCACCAGTTCCAAAACTGGCTCGTGCTATTCCTCCACCCTCGAGCCCATATTTGTTTTTCCATGAGAGCTCCCACGGCAAGCTGATGTCTCTGTGCTCTGTGTTGCCAATGCTGCACAGAAAGAAAACCTCAGGTTCATCCCTGAATCATTTCTTTTACCCTCATCCTATCCCACCACAGCCAGTCAGTCATCAGATCACTTCAATCCTAACTCCACAAGTGTTCCTATTTGGGAACTATTACCTGCTGTCAGTTTCTCCTCATTTCTTAACTGGATGATTCCCAGCCCCTATCTGTCTGATTTGAGGCTCTCACCATGCTTATCTCCTTCCCACCCAGCAGTGTTATTTTCCAAACATCAAATATTCTGCTCTTCACTTTAAATGTTTAGTGATGAATATACTTACTTTTCTCATGGCAAAATATACTTTGCGAAGTAAAACTTGATGAAATAGATAAAAGTCAGCTCTAATTTATTTTAATCTCGACAAATTACTTTCATGAATTTGATGCATGTTGTTCTCAGTATAAATCAAAACTCCTTAGCCTGGTGTTCAGACAAATGGCCATCATCTATATCCTAGACATGATCTCCTACTATTTTCCCCATAGATATTATAATTTGGACACACTGAAATTTGTGCATTGTTCACTAGTGGTGCCTTTAACAGTTCCTAGAACACAGTAAGCACTGAATAAAATGCTTGCTGAATGGATGAAGAAGTTGTTCTCTGCAGTTCCTCTCTGCAAAGCCCTTTCTATGTTCCCTGTTTGCCTTTTCACATTCTACTCTCTTTACTTAGAAATTTCTTTCTGCTCTTTTGGACCTGGCTAATCATCACTACCCTTTCTGAAAAATCTAGCTGACATTTGACCTTTTGATTATCATTAATTAATTCAACAAATGTTTATTGAGCTCATACCAAGAGCCTGATGCAAAGGATACAAGAGCCACAATTTAGTGTGCAAAACATATAAAGAATTACAAAGCAGTTGCATACTTCCTTGCAGCCTTTCCTATATATTCCCACATATGTAGTTGCCTCTTTCTGTCTACTCCACATTTTTTATATCACTCAGAACTACTGCATTAATTTAGAAAAACTTCTCTCCAAGTTAATCTGCTATACTGCCAGACTACACTTTATTACACTATACTCTCGTTGCCCCTAAAATGAGCATAATTTCTAGCAAATAGTAAGCCACCAACAAATGGTGGTTATTTATGTAATTATGCTAAGGGTGCAATACAGTAAAATGAGTCTATGCTTATGATCAGATTGCTGAGCTGAAGTTCAGACTGACTTATATAATTAGGGTCTGGAGTGGATCAATTTAACTGTCCTGGCCTCCTTAGTACCTTGTCAATCAGGTGAGACAACACCTACTTCATAAGGTTCTTGTAAGCATCAGGTGATGAAATAAGATGGACTATGAAACTGGGACATGTTGAATGTCGGTTGTTTGCCTGATTTAGGAGTAAAAAATATGATAAGGTAATGGAAGTTCAATATATTGGATAAGTAGAAGGATGCAGACAAGAACAAACAACTGAGTTAACAGGTCAGTTCTTCCTAGACTGAAAAGCTCTCAGAGGGCAGCAGCAGAAAAATACAGAATAGGTAAACTCATGTTTTAGTCAACTTGGAAAAAGGAAATTTAATAGTTCCTTACTTAAAAGGAGCAGAAAGGTGATATCAAAATATACTGTACATCATTTTGTTAGATATAACTTCTCATAGTAAACTGTATGAGATTTTAATTTCAAAGTTTAGTTATTTTAAACAAATGTATTTGTTGTTCTCTGAAGTCGATTTTAAAAACACTCCAAGATATATATGCTTGGCCTACATGGGGCACAAAATCAAAATTTCTGGAGATCTCGAAGAGCAAAACCAGGGAGAAACTCCCCCATCTCTCTCTCTCAAGGGTCTTCCTCAACATAACTCATTTCTGCTTTTACACTGAGTCCGATGAGCTCTGATTCCTCTGGATTCCTTTGGCAGATATTTAACTGATGACTGATGGAGTGGACAGGAAGAGAGCCTTCATCAGGTGAAGACTTCAGGACTTGATGAAGCTGAGATTGAAGGACACTTCAAAATCGCATTTTTATAGACTACACAGACCACTCAGACCTGAGAACATCGCTCTCCAAGATAGTTCTTGCATTTGCTTCAAGACAAGGTGAGCTCCTCTTCACATATGAACTCTAAGAACATTGACTGACATCAAACCATTCAATATGTTTAGCTACATGGTATGTTTAGAGGACAAAGTTCAGCTTCAGTTGATTACTTACAATTCTCATGGTTTTTATTTGACATGTCTCCGTTTTCCTTTCATCCCTTTAAAGAAATCCATCTTCTTGACCTGATGAAACTGGGAATGATGAGCAAATTTCCAAAACCAAGCTATTTACTGAAGCAAAGAGAAATTTTTGTAAAATCCTATGTAATTTCAATGTAAAAACTACCTTGAGAAACCAGAAAATACAAAACTTTAAGAGAACTACCTCAAAATAAATAGGGAAGGAAATTGGACATTTTTGAATGGCTATCGGTTACTTAGGGAAATTGTAAGGAAGAAGATTAAGTTTAATTTGTCCATTATCAAATATGCTAAAATATGCAGATACAGGATTTGAACAAATATCCAAATCTAGAATATTTACTCTTTCTACAATATTTTACTATCCGCAGAGTGTACTTTTTTTTTTTTGGCTGCGTTTGAGAGCTGCACTGCTGCTCTCTCTAGTGGCTCGTGGGCTCTAGAGCGCAGGCTCAGTAGTTGTGGTGCACGGGCTTAGTTGCTCCGCGGCATGTGGGATCTTCCTGGACCAGGGCTCGAACCCATGACCCCTGCATTGGCAGGCAGATTCTTAACAACCGTCCCAGAGTGTACTATTGTTGAACTCTAGGACCACCTTAAATTCATGACCAAAAAAAAAGAAAAAAAAATTGGAGTTTTGGTTTTAAAGAGAGATTAAAAGCATATGAAACCCTTTTTTTCCTTCTCTTTTAGAAATTGAATCATGTACTATTGAGTCAATTTACAACTGTCCTTGGTTCATGATTTTGTAAATAAACATGGCATCGCTTTTGGCAGTGTGTCAATCTGACTTGTTTTCACAGCAGAAACTGAATGAAGTCATGGAGTAGCTTTTCTGGCCAGGTCATAACAATATAATTTACAGCATATTAGCCTTTTCATATCATATTGATTTTTTATGCTGAAGGGCTTCCAAAGCCACAATAGAAGCTAGTTCTGTGCTAAGGAACAAAATATCAAATTAAACATTAAGGCATGTGCCAATTTGAAGACTGAGTTAATATTAACAAAATAAACATTTGCTTCTTCTTAAAAACATTGCATTCACCCATGACTAGAGTCATATGATAAAGGAATCTTAAAAAACAAAGATGAAAACCAAAAATAATTACTTTCCAGGGCCAAGAATAAGAGCTTTCACTGAATTTTGAACTTGGTTATCAGCACGAGAAAAAACAATCACTTGAAATAATTCAAAAAAAATTGATTATATGAAATAAAGTAAGGAAAAGTGTAAGCCAAGATTCCGGAAATATTTACAAATCATTTGTTCCTTACACTGTGGAAAACTTTGTTCACAGAATGTTTCCAATGCTGAGTTCCACATAAGGATCCTTGTTCATCACTTTAAACACTATTTGAGAAGTCCTGAATTTATTATATTAGATTTTGGAGTAGAAACTTCTTGGTATCAATCCCTGATTCCCTCAACCCAGATTCTTACTTTTTAAAGCAAATAATACTTTAAAGCCAAAACAAATTAAAAAGACTTTAATCTGCTTTATTCCTTTGTTCCTTAAACCAAATTCAATTTTAGGTTTTTATATTTGGGTAAAGAAGCACAACTAAATTTTAGAAAATTTTTTCGTCATTTATAAAAGTAATGCTTTTAATTTATTTACTTATTTTAGAAAATGTTATTTCCAGTTTTTTTTTTTAATTTATTCATTTATTTTTGGCTGCACTGGGTCATCGTTGCTGCACACAGGCTTTCTCTAGTTGCGGCGTGCAGGCTTCTCATTGCAGTGGCTTCTCTTGTTGAAGAGCATGGGCTCTAGGTGCGCGGGCTTCAGTAGTTGTGGCTCACGGGCTCTATAGCGCAGGCTCAGCAGTTGTGGCGCCCAGGCTTAGTTGCTCCACAGCATGTGGGATCTTCCCGGACCAGGAACTGAACCTGTGTCCCCTGCATTGGCAGGCAGGTTCTTATCCACTGTGCCACCAGGGAAGTCCAGTAATGCATTTTAAAATAATTTCAAATATAAAATATTTTACTACATTTGCCTCTTCACACAAAATATTTCAGATTCCTTCAGAAAAAGATTATATATAACTTCCACCTAACCTCCAAATGAAGTCAACATTGTTTCAACATTATAATCCAATCCACAGACTCCTTTAAATTTGGCCAAATGTCTCAATGGTCTGAATAAAAATCATCCCTTTTCTCCATTCTGGACAATCATCTCCTTTCTTCAAGAGGGAGCTGTTCCTTGGACTTGCCATCACATTCATGTCCTTGACAGATTCAGAGTCTAGGTGACCTTCAGTGCAGGTTTGTCCATTGCTTCTTCTCCTTGAGCAGACTCAGGTGAAGCATCCCCATCAGGAATATCCCAGACACTATGATGTGCTCTTCTCAATGCAGCTCATCAAAAGGGACACAAGGTTGACACCTCATCACCACTGGTGATATAACAGGATACATGTAAACATTATGGGTTACATTTCTGCCAGGCTTTTCCACACACAAAAACATGCTTTTCCCTTTGTAATAAGTGGAATTTTATGGGAAGATATCCTTAGATTATGGCAATATCCTATTCCTATTTGATTCCACTGGTCAGTCTTGGTATCCCTTGATTCTCACCTAAAATATCTACCACAGTGATTGCCAAATGATGATTTTCCATTTCCATCACATTTAATACTTGGTATTTTACCATAAAGAGTAGCTTAATATGTTCATGGACACATTTGTTCATATCAGCATGGACACATAATTTTATTTTAGTCAATGGCTTGTAATCGGTTATAATTTTGATGTTCAAATTTTTCTAGATTTGTCCAGTGGGATCCCCTTCAAGTTGGTGCCTTTGCCCTTTTAATAGATCCCTTTACCCCCTTTATAATATTGTTGAAAACTGGACATTTTTAGATATTATATTGTAGCAACTCTGGATATTGATTTCTCCCATCCCTGGAGAGTTGATGCTGTCGTTTGTTCACTTGGTTGGTTGATTAGTGACTTAGCTGAACTGACTCTGAAATCTTTCACCTGTAATGTGCAGCTTCTGATGTCCTAAGATTTGTTTTCTTGTATTTATCTTGTAGCCTGGCTACCTATGATGTGTTCCTGAATCAGCATAAGCCACTTACTGGTTAAAGATTGTACTTAATCCCCCTTAGGAATCCAAGTTTTACTCATTACCATTGGATGTGTGTGTGGCTTGGAGGCTGCTTTCTCAGTTCTAGGAATTCACATTTATGACCCATTTTTGGACAGAGACTAGTAGTTTGTATCTTTCCTTTCTTATCATTCCTGAGAGGGCTTACCATTTGGCATAGAGTCTTCCAGGCTGCTAGGGTTGTGTCCGATCATATTTTTAAGCCTGGCTGAAATAGGAGCTGCCCCTGGGTCAGAGTAAATTATTCAGCTAATCATGGAGCAGACATTGTGTTTAAACCCTTGTGTCAGTAAGGCTTCCGTTCTGCTGATGGCCGTGTGAATTTGAGGATGTTTTCACATCTGTCCCAAGTCCTATCCTGCCTATGCACAGCACTCCCAACCCCCCAGGGTTCACAGTGATCCCAGAAGGACTCTTGGTTATCTCTTTCCCTGGCTTTCTGTGTTAAACTTCTGATTGCCCTGCTGTTTTACTTTTTGCTATTGTATCACGGAGTTATAACTGTGCTCACTTAATTGGTTTCCACCAAGAACTCCATTTTTTAATTCTTTTTTATCATCCATTGGCATGGAATTTTATACCCCCTGTTCTAAATAAAGCCAGTTTCCTTAGAGCTGAAGAACGCTTCATTTTAAGGCTTGCCTCTCTGGCCTGCCTCTCCTCATGAGCAGGACCTCTGCATTCCCACACAAGTACTGGAAGCAGTGACAGTGCACACTCCTCCCAGAATGACACTCCTGCTTTACAAATGGGTGCTGGGAGAGGACACGTCCTATGCTTTTTTGACTTGCCTCTCTTGGTGTGGAACTTCTACCCATAGAGCCTGCGGTAGTGGGTGATCAGGGCCCAGTATTCTCAGCCTGCGAGCCTGGAATGAGGCATTTACCATACAAGTGAGGTCTGGGTGGAAGAAGGTCACTCCAGACATCTCTGCCCTGCCTATCTGGTACACAGCTTTTGCACCCGGAGGCTGGAGGCAAGAGAAATACTTGTGGCCTTTCCCTTCTGAGATGAAGTAGCCCTAGACTGAACGTTGGGAGTGGGGGAGAGAAGGAGTCCCTGTCTTATTACAGCATCACCTAGTTAGAACTCCCAGAGTAGTTTCTGTAAGACAGAGCCGGGAATGGGAGAGCAGTCATATTTGAAATGCTGGGGTCTTTCCCTGTTTTTTCCAAGATTTAGTCAATTTTCTGGAATGAATATTTTTCCACTTCCTGTATGCTTTGAGAACAAATTCCAAAGAATTTAAGTGATTTTTTAAAATAAATTTATTTGTTTATTTTTGGCTGCGTTGGGTCTTTGTTGCTATGTGCAGGCTTTCTCTAGTTGCGGAAAGCGGGGGCTGCTTTTCATTGCTGTGCACGGGCTTCTCATTGTGGTGGCTTCTCTTGTTGTGGATCACAGGCTCTAGGCATGTGGGCTTCAGTAGTTGTGACTCGTGGGCTTAGTTGCTCCGCGGCATGTGGGATCTTCCCGGACCAGGGCTCGAACCCGTGTCCCCTGCACTGGCAGGCGGATTCTTAACCACTCTGCCACCAGGGAAGTTCTAAGTGATTTTTAAAATATTTTTTCAATTAAAAGATTGTTGGGGTAAGGATCTGCTCTACTCCTCCATAACAAAAAACTAAATTGTGATCCCATTTAATAGAATAGCTTCTAATACACAAGGCCAACTTTTCAAAATCTCTGTTAATTATACATGATTAGATATATTATTTAGAACCAAAAATCCATGTCTATTCAATACTAAGTATAGTTGGTATCTACTATATGCCTGAAACCATTAAGTGCTGGTTCCTATAAAGGTGAATAAAATATAGACCCTGACTTCAGGAGACCCACAATCTAAAATAAGACCTAAAAGAAAACTTAAGATTTATATATACATCTTCAAATATATATATGAATTATGTGTATATATACATATATATGAATGATAATTTTAAATATTTGAGATCAACAAGCTCATTTAACCTATTCAGCTTTTCTTTTTTTCCTTTACAGCTAATTTACCTGGCTCATTTATTTAATAAACACTTGTTATGTGTATTGATGTTTAATTCCACCCTTTTTCAAGTTTTGATCCATCTGAGAGCAAAAATCAAATGGAGAGGGGCTTCCCTGGTGGCGCAGTGGTTGGGAGTCCACCTGCCGATGCAGGGGATGCGGGTTCGTGCCCCAGTCCGGGAGGATCCCACATGTCACGGAGCGGCTGGGCCCATGGGCCATGGTCGCTGAGCCTGCGAGTCCGGAGCCTGTGCTCCGCCGCAACGGGAGAGGCCACAACAGTGAGAGGCCTGCGTATGGCAAAAAAAAAAAAAAAAAAAAATCAAATGGAGAGAAAAACAGTTTTATTACTGATAAAAACTGGACTAGCTGATACAAATTAAGTATCTGGCCACAATCAGACTTTCTGATACTTTCACTGATTTAAACTCGGCCACTCAGGACTGTTGGCCATCCCATGCCCAGTTCCCACTGGAGTGGAAGCTGACTTACACACATGGAATGAAGGAGAAAAGACAAAGGAAATGCATGGGTTTAGTAGTAAGATTGGTCCGAAAGAGAAAGCCTAGGAGGAGCTGAGCCGCATATATTTGTTCTCTCTCCCAAACTCAAGAAACAAGTAACTGGACTGGATGGGCTTTTTGCATTTTAAATCTGTGAGTGTGTGTGTGTGTGTGTGTGTGTGTGTGTGTGTGTGTGTCACAGTGGTGGGGATCCAGAGTGAACAATGACTCAAGGAGCACACGGTCTAATGACACTTCCTTCCAGGGTACCATCTTCACTAGCAACTGTATGATTCACTCAATTTAGTGACTACCTTACTTGGCTTGAATACTCTTAAATACTCTCAAGTACTTATAAATACTTACTTATAAGTACTCTTAAGTAACTGATAAAATAATTTAAAAAATGAGTAACTGATAAAAATTATGTTTAATATAAAGTGCTTGAAAATGACCCTTCTTTGGTGTAGCAATGAAATTGCCTCATTGACCAAAAAGAAATAGTCTCCTTTGGCCATGACCTTCCATAACTGTCCTTCCAGGATGTTGTGTTGTGTAGCATACAATGTGGACAGTCATATCTTACATTTTTTCCCCTGCCTTCTTGGCCATTTCCCATCTTATTTCAGAGTAAAACCACCTGCTGCTGTCATTATGTCTAGAACATGTATTTGCTGATCTAACCAGGTGCTCAATTGATGTTTAGAGTGTTACCGTCTGATTTATGGCACCATGAATGAGGTTATGAGTCAACCAACCAACTCTGGTACTTTATAGGAATCTAGTATTCTGTCTACATCTAAATTAGACCACAAGCTCTTTGGAGCAAGCACCTTGCCTGTGCTGCTTTATGCTTTGCTAAGTTCCATGCACACTTACCATATTTTATAAATATTCTCACGGAATATTTATGGCAAGTCTAACATGGCAAGCAATTTTACCAGGGTCACTATACCCTGGTAGATTTAAAGTTCCTTAAATTACATTAGTGACCTACTTTGTAATATTTTATCTAGAAAAATCTAAGTTCCAAAGCAACTCTCAGATTCTATTCAATTTTTCTAGCTTCCTCAAAAAAAAAAATCTCAGAAATGGCTTAGTGCTATTTCAAAGCCTATGAATGTGAAAGAGCTCCACTGTAAGAGTAAAATCACTATGAATTAGAATCCAGATTTGAGGCAGATATATCCGAGTTCAAATCTCAGCTCAACCACTTTCTATTTGGCCTCACATTTCTCTAAACCTTAGTTTTCTCATCTATAAAATGGGTATGATAATAATTATACCTACCCTCTAGGGGTGTTGTGAAGATTAAATTAAACTTGACACTTGGTTTACACTCAGTACTTATTAGTTGGTAGAAATTGTGGTAGTAGGAATTGTGATAGGAATAATGGGGACATCAACAACTACAGAAGTAAAATCCATGCTGATGGATCTGGGAAAACTATAAAAGGCATTGTAAATAATTACGAAGGGAAAAGTAAAGGAGTTTTGGGAATGCCAAAGCCCAACTGTTTTCATAAAAATATGGACTCTGGAAGCAGGCTTGGAATATGACAGTAGTTACACCAAAACTTAAACGATTGTATGTTCTCAGTTTAAAGAAAGATTGTGTTGACAGAATGAGTGCTGTTTCTAAGAAGTCTAGACAAATGAAAATCCATAAATGACAAATTATTAATGTATCTTTAGCATTAATTAAAAGAGGGTATTCTGATCTGATAGCAAAATCTGTATCAATTTGGCAAGTATACCCTTACCCAGGAGATGGATACATCAAGCTGTCCAGCTGAGCTGCTTCTCATTATCCAACTATCTCCCATTTCTGCAATGAATCAGGTATACACCAGAAGAAATTTTGGCAACCAGTGACCATTTCCTTTTAGAAAGAGAATATTTGGCTCCCTTCTACAGTTCTAATTACCAAGGTGGTAATTTAGTTTATTCACATCAGTCTTTTGTGAATGTAGTCATCAATTCCACAGGTATTAACAAACTCTAGATGCCCTAAAATAACCAGGTTTTGGAGACAGAGAAGCTTAAAACCAGTCCCTGGAATATCATAATGATAAGAGACATGTCTAATATATGACTTCTTGTCTAGCCAGACATTGACCTTACTAGATGGCACATCTCTAAACTCTTTCATTATAACAAAGTCTAAAAATGATACAGAAAATCCAACTTCCTACAATCCTCCAGAAGAAAAATGTTCATTGTAAAATCAGGATGTGGGGCTCTAGTTAAGAACATGAATAATTATCATCCATTTCTTATAGCAAAAATCTCTGACACATTATATTCTTGACACGGGGGAAAACAAAGAGAAAAAAGAAAAAAAATAGAAATCAGAGGAGAAAATTAATTAAACATAGACTCTGTGTTGATGCCCATATCTTAACTTTCTACATGTTAATTGGAAAAAGAGATAAGAGAGATAATCCTGGGGTTAAACTTAATAGACTAAATAAAAGCTTAGATGTAGTCTTTCATTTTAGTTTCTGCTTCTGTGAAATAATACGTTCTGCTTTATGTTTGGACCCAGCCTTTTCTCTGTGAATTAATTGGAATAAAGGGTGTCTCTAACATATTCAAAGAATTTGGTGCTTTCTATTCAACAAGAGTACCCTCATCAAGGGTAAATACCATGTGCTCTCATACACCACGCCGGTAGGTTAATACAAAGACATCCATTAATTTACATAATTTACATAGTGGGGTCTTAATAATTATAGGATAATTTCATTCACAAGCTACAGGGACAACCTCCCTTTCCTACTTAAAAAACATTCTATAGATTACTTTAAAATTACTTAATAATTCAGTTTCCTGTAAAATATAAGCTTTATAATTTGTGTTTATAACCTGCTTCAGAATGAAACGTGACATTTCTAGGAAATTATATAAAAATATTTTACGCAGTTTCACATCTCAGGGAATTCCGTTATGTTTAGTTAACACTGAACAAAAGTTTTTTTTTTTTTTTTTTGCGGTACGCAGGCCTCTCACTGTTGTGGCCTCTCCCGTTGCGGAGCACAGGCTCCGGACGCGCAGGCTCAGTGGCCATGGCCCACGGGCCCAGCCGCTCCGCGGCACGTGGGACTGGGGCACGAACCCGTGTCCCCTGCATCGGCAGGCGGACTCTCAACCACTGCACCACCAGGGAAGCCCAAAAGTTCTAAATTCTTTAAAAAGAGTTTGAATGGATTTACTGTAAATATTCACTAACATTCTGCGTTTACTACTTATTCTAAGAAGGGTAAATAGCAAGCATAGGATTTTCAAAGAGGTTATATTCACAACCAAGTTGTTTCCTCTCAGGAGTTCTCATAAGATACTATTGGGGTGGAGCAGACTTATGGTTTTATTTCATACTTCTTTTGGCCACAGAACGCCTACATGCAATTGAATCAGAAACCAAATTTAGTTTTATTCTCTTCTTAGTGGGTTTCCACCCAGAGCTATTGTCAAGTAGCCCTCAGAGACAGAATTTGTGTGTGTGTGTGTGTGTACATGTCATGTGCATGTATCCCATAGGGTAAGGAGATGTTCTTCACACTGACAGGGACTTTAGATAGATACTGGTGAACAACGAAAGAAAAATAAGCCATTTAAAAACTTGTTTTGGTTGTATAAATACAATGTTATGTTTTATGTGCACTGCTCTCATTTCTGTATAATTTCCATGCAGAAAATAATTGGACATATAATTATACACGTGTCAGTTCAACTTATATAAATTTCATTTGATTATATCATCAAAAACCTGTTCATATGGTCATGTATACACATTTTTTATAGGGTATTGCTCATGTAGCAAGGCCATCTGCTCTCAAATTTTAAAAATAGGAAGCAGATTCAGACTATAGTCAGGAAAAAAGGTTTTCTACAAAAAGAAAAGAAATACAGCAGACAGTAAAATTACTTGAACACAAATGAGTGTAGTTTCATCTTAGAAAACATTCTAATTAAGCAAAATATATTATTTATTCTTTATTAATTCAGATTTCAAGTATGATCCCAGCTAACCTGTGAAAAATTATACAATGGTTATGAATAAAGACTTCAGTGACTGAAAAGAAAATAAAACTTGACTCTCTTCATCAAAATAGTGGCTTTTGTTGATAGGAGAACTGAGTACATAAATGACTGAATTCATTTCAATCACATTTTTAGCATGTATCTATAGTAATTGGTGGATTCTATTAACACTAACACATGACACAGGGAAGAATTCGTTCACTTTGTTACTTATTTATTCAACATATACAGGTATTGTGCCTAATTAGTATTAAGTGCTATTCTAGTTGCTGAGGATACAACGGAGAATCAGACACAGAAAGATCCCTGATCTCAAGGACTTTCTATTCTAGTGGGAGGATGACAGAATTTATAAACGCCCTTTGGGAGATGCAGAGAAGGTGCTTCAAGAATTCAGAAAGGGATGAGTTCATTCCTGCTTGGCATATGGATGGACAAGAGAGCTTCATTAACAGGAGTTTCATGACTTAACCATATCATCTGCTACACTGATTCCTTTTTATCTTATCCTGCTGTACTCTTTTCTTTCCATGTTCATATGTTAAATATTGGTTATAACCCATGAAATTCATTTAATGACCCTCTGATGGTAAGTCACATTTGAAAAGCACTGCATGTTTTGACTGTGGTGGTAAGCGGTGAAGGTAGGTTAGAAGACAATCGTTGCGAGACTGGGGTCAAGGAACTGACCACAGAAATAGAAGGTTCATCCAGGTGAAGAATTATGACAGAAGGTAGAGAGTGCAAAAATCTTCTGGAAAATTTTTTTTATGTCAACACTAACCCCTCTATTATCCATCTATATCTTTGACTATCCTTATCGGCCACATTTGTGAATTCACCTCTTCAGTTCTCAAAGTAAATTTAGTATATCATTCAGGATTTGGTCTTAGAGATCTTCTCACTGTACATGCTTACTCTGGGAAGTCTTAAGTGTGACCATCCAACTACCATTTGTACAGCAATTTTATTTATTTATATACATACATTCATATGTAAATGATTTCTTTAAGACCTGCAATTCTCATTCTGGTACCTGAGCTTCAGTTTCATACATTTAATCTTTTCCATCACTAAGTTCCACATCTCCAAACTTGAATAACTTCAATAAAACTGATCTTTCCTCCTGTAAGTCTCACCTTAAATAGCATGTAAGAAAGAAAACTCCCAGTTTCTTATACATCCCTTTTAATAAGTCAGAAAGAAGGTCTTCCTGGGTTGATCTCCAAAACATCATCTATGTCTTTTCCCCTCTCAGATGTCACAGCCTCACTCAAGACTCTCATTACACATCGGGTTGATCTTTGGCAGTGACCTCTTGTATCTCTTCCTCCCTCGCTCTTTCATTCACTCAAAGTGCTGCCAGTCTAATCTTGTTCATTAAAAATTGGGAGTTGGTGGCTTCCCTAGTGGCGCAGTGGTTGAGAGTCTGCCTGCCGATGCAGGGGACGCAGGTTCGTGCCCCGGTCCCGGAAGATCCCACATGCCGCGGAGCGGCTGGGCCCGTGAGCCATGGCTGCTGAGCCTGCACGCCCGGAGCCTGTGCTCCGCAACGGGAGAGGCCGCAACAGTGAGAGGCCCATGTACCGCAAAAAAAAAAAAAACTGGGAGTTGCATAACTGTCCAGTCTCACATCCACCACTCTCTCTGCCCATTCCCTACTCTCACATGTGCTCTATTTGCAACCAAATTATCAGCTTATTCATAGTTTTCCAAAAACACACCATTACATGCCTCAATGCCTTGTTGGATGCAGTGGCTTCTGTCTGAAATGACTTCCCAATTCTGCTCTTTAAGCATCATTTTCTCTGTGAAGGTTGTCCTTAACTCCATATAGTACTGCTCAGTCCTTCTTTCTGCTTCATCAGTTCCTGGAATTGAGCTTATCACATTACGTTTTGTTTTTAAGTATGTCTCGTTCTCTTCCTATACATTGACCCACTTGTGGGAAGGCACGAATTTTCTTTTCATCTTGGTAACCCCAATACCTAACACACATGATTACCCAATACATGCTTATTAAACTAGTGCAAAGTAGAAAATGTTATAGGAGCAAGATCTACGATCACAGTGAATGGAGAGATTTTTATTGTTCTGTGTATATTAGAGAAGTCTTCCAGAAGAATAGAGCATTTACACTGAAACTTACTTAAATGATGGGTAAGATTTCAAAAGATGAGGACCAATAGAAAAGTCAATTTGAATATAGGAAAGCATGAAATGGAAAGTAGGATGCAAGAGGGGAAATAAAGAACCAAGACATGTATAGAAGATTGGAATCATGTCTTCCACTGATTCTATAAAAAATCTCTAAAATTACCTTATTCAAAAGATGAAACTTTTAAAACTAACTTAAGCTGCATACCAGAACATGTGCAGACTAAACTACAAAGATAGAAGTATAGATTATACTGTGTGTAAAGGGTCACTACTGATTAACGGAGTATGTTATTCTATATATGACTATGTTATAAACACTCTGGATAAAAACTAGCTCTTACTAGGCACTATTATTTACCCATTTTACCACATCTTTCAGGGTATACAGCACATTGTTAAATTATCTTAATAGCTAAAGAAACTTACCTGATAAACATCAACATCCAGGAATAAACAAGAAACTCTCTTACCCTTATAAAGTCTATCTACCTTAACCCGTAGCATGCATCATATGGAAAGAGAGAAACTTTAGAAACATCTCCTTTAAAGTGGCAAAAAGATATGGGCACCTTCTCTTCTTTACACTGCTTATCATATAATATTAGAGTCAAGTAAAACAAGAAGAAAAACCAAAGACATGTATAGATATTTGCTTTCATTTGTCATGGCAAATACAAGAATATCAAGAGACAAAACACTAAAACTAGTAGAAGAATTTAACTTGACTACAGGATAACATGTCAGTATACAAACTAATTAAGTTTTTTACACCCCAGTAATTACCAATTGAAAATACAATAAAATAAAACAATAAATACCATTTACAATATCATTATCTCTATCCTCTTATCCATCTAGAGTTTCTAGTAATTAACCAAATGAAGATGGCTTTGAACTGTATGGAGGAAAATTTCAAAATGATGAAGAGGTTAAAAGAAGAACTAAATAAATGGTCAGCTATCCCCTCTCCATTGGGAATGGGTTACCATTGCAAAGATATAAATTTTCTCCAGATTTCTTAATAAAATTAAATCCAATTCTAATTAAATTACATTTTTAGGCTAGGGGAGAAGAAATGACTCTAAGATTTTCATGGAAGAACAAAGTTTAATACATAGATAAAATAATTTTTCAAAGAAGAGCAAAAAAGAAAAACTTTCCCTATCACATATTAAGTCATATAACAAATACTTAGAATTTAAAACAGACCAGTTCTGGAACAATATTAATATAACAAGGATACATAGCTGAGAATATAGAAATGGGAGCATTTATATGGGAACATATAAATGTATATAACAATTTGAAAAAATGAATTATTCAGTAAATAGTATTGGTCAATATATAGCACAAAAATTAGATTCCTACCACAATTATATTAAAAAATTAAAACCAAATAGACCTAAGACATAAATGTGAAAGAAAAAAATATAAAAACTCCTACAAGAAAATGTAGGTGAATATATTTGTGATCTTAAGATTGGAAAAATTTTTAAAACAGGTGCATGAAAACACAAGTGATTAAGGGAACAATTAACAGATTAAGCTTTGTGAAAATGTAAGATATAAATAACCATGGAAGGTGGAAAGAAAGCATTCTCAAAACACAGGTGTGGGTAACTACTGGGGTTTGAGCTTGGGGATAAGGAATAAAAGAGTAAAAATGCTAAAATAAAGGGCTGTACACAGACTGCTGATGACAGTGTACCATGAATTTTGAAATGTCATCAACTCAATTTTGTTCATCTGAGCTCTTTTCCAAAATAAAACAAAGCACCCTAACCCACATACACCCTATAATGCAGGAGCCATCATAAAAAGCAAATTATCGGGCTTCCCTGGTGGCACAGTAGTTAGGAATCCGCCTGCCAATGCAGGGGACATGGGTTCAACCCCTGGTCCAGGAAGTTCCCACATGCCGCAGAGTAACTAAGCCCGTGCACCACAACTACTGAGCCTGCGCTCTAGAGCCGGCGAACCACAAATACTGAGCCCACGTGCCTAGAGCCCATGCTACACAACAAGAGAAGCCACCTCAACGAGAAGCCAGTGCACCACAAAGAAGAGTAGCCCTTGCTCACCGCAACCAGAGAAAGCCCACACACAGCAACGAAGACCAAACAGTCAAAAAATTAATTAATTAATTAATTTTTAAAAAAGCAAGTTGTCTGTTTGGGGATTGCAGAGTACTAAAGTACCCCCAAGACTCTACAGGTTCAACTTTGGACTTTCAAAAAAAAATAACCTTATTGAGTCACTACTCTATGTATAAAATAGTTCTCATCCTCATAGAATTTACAGATTATAGGGTGAGGTGGCTGGGGTAGAGAGCTGATCTTAAGTAATATCACAACTTGTTATAAGGGCTTAAATGAAAAATATTATAAAAGATTTATTTATAATAATAAGCAGGCCTGGTTTCATTAGGGGAAGTGGGGTCACTGGAATACAGACCACATTTCTAAGGATTGAGTATCTAAATGAGACAGTGGTAAAATCAGAGTTAACAGGAATAAGAGTTGGATAAGAGCTTTCCAGGGGGTGGGAACCACATGGGAAAAATACAAAAACTGTGGAATATTTTCAGAATTAATGAACAGCCAGTATAGTTGGAACCAAACAAGCCAGAGGACGATTGCCTCAGGATTGGAAAGGAGGTACACGCTAGATGTTTGGGCTTTGTCATACATGTTAAAGGCCTTGGATTGTATTCTCAACTGCAGCAGAAAACCATTTTTTTGATCTGATTTTTTAAGTTTATTCTAAATTTTTTAAAAGAATGCTTGCCCATGTTCCTAGAGACTTATCTAAAAATATGTTCATTATGTTTGTAAAATAGTGGAAATGGAAAATAAAATCTGAACATTAATAGAATAGTAGTCAAATAAAGCAGGGAACATCTGTATTAAAGAATACTGTATCAATTTTTAAGCCAAGATGGAGACATAGGAAGATCCTGAACTCACCTCCTCCCATAGACACACCAAATCAACACCTACATATAAAGCAATTCTTCCTGAAGAACTGAAACCTGATTGAAAAGCCTCTGCACAACAAACTATAGAGGGACCACAAGAGATGGGTAGGAGAGACAGAAACACAGTATCAACAGGAACCCCACCCCTGATGTGGCGACCTGCAGTAAGAGAGAGATTCCTGAGGAACATGTGTATAGACTCACCTGCCCTGGGGCACAGCAATAGAAAACAACGGCAGTTTAAAAGGCACCTAGATGATAGGGGAAGAAAAATCATTTATTAACCTTAAAGCATCTGCCAAATGGACTGCTAGAACTCTCTCCAGGGTCAGAGATGCCAGAAAGCACCATTTTCTTTGCTTTTTTGCTGCACCTTAATGTAAGCAGGAACATAATCTAGGCATTCTAGCTGGCCTACCAAGGCCACCCCAGCATGTTCAGCTTCTTGGCCCATACCAGCTCCAACTATCCCCCAAGGTGGCCCCACTGCAGTGTGTCCTGGGGTCTCCTGACCTGTGCCCACTCTAGTTCCAATTATGCCATTATGACAGCCCTAGGACAGAGTGCCCTGAGACTACCCCTCAGGCCATGCCTACTCTAGCTGTCCCACCAGGGGAACCCCAGAGTGGAACACCCCAGGACCCCTTAGCCTGAACTCATTCCAACTCCACCTGACCTGCCAAAGTCACCTGCCACAAACAGTTTACATAAAGGATGTTCCTACCAAAGCTATACCTTCAAGACAGGGGGAGAGAGCTGTTTTGCCTGATTCATAGAAACAAACACAGAAAGTCAAACAAGATAAGAAGACAGGGGAGGATATTCCAAATGAAAGAACAAAATAAAACCCCAGAAAAAAACCGTAAATTATTTACTTGTTAAAGAATTCAAAGTAGTGATCATAAATATACTTACTGAACCTGGAAGAAGAATGGAAGAACACTGTGAGAATTTTAATAAAGAGCTAGAAAATATAACAAAGAACCAATCTGAGCTGCAGAATACAATAACTGAAATGAAAGGTACACTAGAGGGAATCAACAGCAGATTAGATGACACAGAAGAACAGATCAGTGAACTGGAAGACAGAATAGTAGTACTCACCCGATCATAACAGTAGAAAGAAAAAGGAATGTTAAAAAATATAAGGATAGTTCAAGGGATCTCTGAGAAAACATCAAGTTGACTAATATTTGCATAATAGGGGTCCCAAAAGGAGAAGAGAGAAAGGGACAGGAAATATACTTGAAGAAATAATGGCTGAAAGCTTCCCTAACCTGGGGAAGGAAACAGATACATAGCCATATACAAGAGAACCCCCATAAGGCTCTCAGCTGATTTTTCAGAAAAACTTTGCAGGCCAGAAGAAAGTGGCATTATATATTTTAAATACTCAAAGAAAAAAGCTTACAACCAAGAACACTCTACCTGGTAAGATTATCATTCAGAATTGGAGAGAGTTTCCCAGAGAAGCAAAAACTAAAGCAGTTCATCACCACTAAACTGGCTTTACAAGAAATGTTATAGGGACTTCATTAAGTGGGAAAGAAAAGGCCATAACTAAGAGTGAGAAAATATATCAAAGAAAAAATTTCATTGGTAAAGGCAAATACATAGTAAAGGCAATGGATTAGCCACTTAAAAAGCTATTCAATAGTATGAAGGTTAAAAGATAAAAGTAGTAAAATCAACTATAACCACAATAAGAAGTTAAGAGATATCACAAAATAAAGATGTAAGATATGACATCAAAAACACAAAATGTAGTGCTTTTAGAATGTGTTTGAACTTAATGACCATCAGCTTAAAATAAAGTGCTATATGCAGGTCAATGTATATGAGCCTCATGGTAACCACAAACCAAAAGCCTACAATATATATACAAAAAATAAAGAGAAAGGACTCCAAACACAACAGTAAAGAAAAGCATCAAACCACAAGAGAAGAAGAAAGGAACAGAGAAGAATGGTAAAAACAACCAGAAAACAATGAACAAAAGAGCAATAAGTACATACCTATCAATAATCACTTTAAATGTAAATTAACTAAATGCTCCAATAAAAAGACGCAGGGTGACTGAATGGATGAAAATGTCAGACTGATGTATATGCTGCCTACAAGAGACTCACTTCACATCTGAAGACACACAGAGACTGTAACTGAAGGGACTGAGAAAGATATTCCATAGCAAATGAGAAAGAAAAGAAAGTTGAGGTAGCGATACTCAGAGTAGATTTTAAAACAATGACTGTAACAAAAGACAAAAATGGCATTACATAATGATAAAGGGGTCAACCCAAGAAGAGGATATAACATTTGGAAATTTTTATGCAACAAACATAGGAGCATCTAAATATATAAAGTAAATATTAACATAAAGGGAGAACTTGACAGTATAATAGTAGAAAAATTTAATATCCCACTTACATCAGTGGATAGATCATGCAAACAGAAAATCAATAAAGACATATCAGCCTTAAAAAAGTCATTAAGCCAGGTGGCCTTAATAAATATATACAGAACATTCCATCCCCAAACTGCAAAAATCACTTTCTTTTTAAGCGCACATGGAACATTCCCCAGGATAGATCAGGTTAGGTCACAAAACAAATTAAAGAAGACTGAAATAATATCAAGTATTATTTCCAAACACAATGGTATGAAACTAAAAATAAATTACAAGGAGAAAACTGGAAAAACCACAAATACATCAAGGCTAAACAACATGCTACTAAACAACCAACAGGTCACTGAAGAAACCAAAGAGGAAATCAAAAATACCTGGAGACAAATGAAAATGAAAACACAGGACTAGAATAAATAGTCTTAAAATTGTATGGAACCACAAATACCCCAAATAGTCAAAACAATTTTGAAAAAAAGAAGAACAGAGCTCTGATTTTAAACTATACTACAAAGCTATAATAATCAAAACGTTATGGTACTGGCACAAAAACAGACACATAGATCAATGGAACATAAGAGAGCCCAGAAATGAAAACGTTTCTATTGCATGTTCAATTAATCTATGACAAAGGAGGCAAGAATATACAATGGGGAAAAGACAGTCTCTTCAATAAATGGTTTTGGGAAAACTGGATAGCTCCATGCAAAAAATGAAAATAGACTACTTTCTTACACTATATACAAAAATAAACTCAAAATGAATTAAAGACCTCTTAAATGTAAGACCTGAAACCATAAAGTTCCCAGAAGAATACACAGGCAGTACACTCTTTGACATTAGTCTTAGCAATATATATTTTTTTGATATGTCTCCTCAGGTAAGGGCAACAATAAATGGGACTAAATCAAACTAAAAAGCTTTTGCACATTGAAAGAAACCACCACCAAAGAGAAAGGCAACCTACTGGAACAGGAGAAAATATTTGTAAATGATATGTCCAGTAAGGGGTTAATATTCAAAATATGTAGAGAACTTATAAAACTCAACAGCAAAAAAATAATTCAATTTAAAAATGGGCAAATTACCTGACTAGATATTTTTCCAAAGATGACATACGGATGGCCAAGAGGCACATGAAAAGATGCTCAGTATATCAGCAAGGAGATGCAAATCGAAACAACAATGAGATACCACTTCACACCTGTCAGAATGGCTATCATCAAAAAGACAAGAAATAACAAGGGTTGGCAAGAATATGGAGAAAAGGGAAGCCTCCTGCACCAGTGGGATTGTAAAGTAGTACAAACAGTATGGAGGTCCCCCCCCAGAAAAGATTAGAAGTAAAACTACCATATAATCCAAAAATTCTACTTCTGAGTATTTATCTAAAGATAACAAAAACACTAATTTGAAAAGATATATACACCCCAGTATTCACTGCAGCTGTATTTACAATAGCCAATATATGGAACCTATGTCCATCTATAGATGAATAAAGTTGTGAAAACATAGATGGACCTATAAAGTATCATGCCAAGTGAAATAAGTCAGAGAAAGCCAAATACCATACTATTTCACTTATACGTGGAATCTAAAAAACAAAGCCAATGAACAAACAACAAAACAAACATATTCATAAGTACAGAGAACAAACTAGCAGTTGCCAGAGGGGAGGGGCTGGGGGATGAGTAAACTGGGTGAAGGGGACTAAGAGGTATAAACTTTCAGTTACAAAATAAGTCAGAGGAATGTAATGTAAAGCATAGGAAATATAGTAATAATACTGTAAATAACTGTGTATGGTAAAAGATGGTAACAACTTATTGTGGTGATCATTTTATAATGTATAAAAATATAGAATCACTATGTTGTACATCTGAAACTAATATTGTAAGTCAATTATAATTTGATAAATAAAGTTTAAGAAAAAGGCAGATGAAACCAGATCAAAACAATGGATTGATGAACATAAATATTAACATGTAAGCTCCCATATAATCTAATACATATATCTCCGCATAAAAGACATATATCATATTTTTAACTGAAGTAACTTTGGAGAGAAAGGGGCAGTCAGAGATGGAGAATAAAGGAAGGACCTTCATGTTTCATAATATTCACTTGCTTAAAGCATTTATGATAAAATACATTCATATGTTATCTGGTTAATAAAAACAGGATTAGAAAAATTAAGAAAACAGATTAACAGACAAATTAAAATTATTGGAATACTTAGTTTATGTAATAGTCAGGGGGAAAGATGATAGTTATTCAGTATTGATGCTGGAGGAGAGAGAAGTGAACAGATTTTGTATATATTATAGAAATTGAATCAACCAATAGAACCAATAGATGGATTAGCTGTATGAGATAGAAATGTCTAGAACACACCTATTTTCCAGGAATTAAAACAAAGTGGTTAGAGATACTAAAAAATAAGATTGTGGGGACACTGGAACAGGACTAATTTGGAGAAAAAGATAGTGTACCATCTCTGTAACTGTTACGTTGAGATACCTGTTTATTCATGCCAGGGGAGACATCAAGGAGGCAAGAACTTCAGCACAGAGGTCTGTTCAGGTGTGAAGAAAATAAGGAAGGCTGCATTTTGAAAGTCCTTGACCTATAGTATCTACCAAGTACACAGGCTTTTTTTCATGCAAACCTGTAAGCAGGAAGCATGGAGAGTCATTTGAATTTTTATCACTATTGTCATTTCATCATTAACATCACTAGTGTCAACACAAATAGCATTTCCTTCCTTGAACTTATATACGGGTGTGTGTGTGTGTGTGTGTGTGTGAGAGAGAGAGAGAGGGAGAGAGAGAGAGAGAGAGAGAGGGAGATTAGCCATCTAGAAATTCCTTTAGCTTAATACTAGAAACCATCTGACTATAAAGAAATATAGTCATGTTGTTTACTCAAAGAACAGCCAAACACTTTAAGAAAATAAAAGTTGAAATAAAAATAAAAGCTAACAATTGTGATATATTCCTATTATTTATATGTGAGGAGATTAACCCTTTAACATTTTTTTTTTTTTTACTTTCTGTATGACCATCTAGAGCAGTGGTTCCCATTGTATGGTCCCCAGACCAGCGACATTTGTATCACCTGGGAATTTATTTGAAATGCAAATTATTAAAACTCATACCTGACTCAGTGAATCAGAAGTCTGGAGCGGGCCCTGAAATCTGTGTTCTAAGAAGCGCTTTCATGTGAATCTGAGTACCTTCCCTCAAGTTTGGTTTAGATAAACTGTTACCACATCTGTACCTTGTTTACATAGAGCACTGGGAGCATTTGCCAACAGTCTGATGATAAAGTCATAGAGCTTGGATTATTTAGTGAGGGAATAAAAGCCAAGAAGCTATTTCATTTAAGTTTAGGCAGAAGTTAACTTTCATTCTGTACATGAATTTTGATTGGCACTGACTCTGACCTTTTGGAAATATGAAGTTCCTAGCACAAATACTTTTAATCTAATACAGATTTTTGACCTCATCATTGACAGAAGGTTGGCATTTCTGATATACAGAGACAAGACTATCTGACCTTTTTGCATTACAATGATTGTCATGATTGGCAGGGCTTGGCCTCTCTTTTGAAGAGTTGTGGCACTTGGCACCCTCAAATCATATAAAGAACCTCCATTCTGTCCTCTAAAGCCTGAGTATGACAGATTGCCCCGTCTGGTGATATCCTAAGATGCTGTTGTTTCAGTGACTCTGGGGATGACTCTCAGCTTCCTGATGATGACAGTGTATAGGTTGGCAGCTGCCATTCTGATGCCCTTAGCTTGCATTGATACTGCTTTGACAGCCAAGACCTTTGCTTGAGCAGCAGTGTGAGTTGATTTCAACTCAGCAAGGAGATAACTTTGGAATCCTTCAGCTAGACTGCATACCTCACGGCAGACTGCTGGGAAAATAAGACAGGCAGAAGGCAGTGCAGGAGATGATACTTTCTTCATTTGTGAAATCCAAATAGGTTAGAAGGTAATGTTTTTATCTAACGTATACCACCTTTTCCATCAAAAAATTATATATATTTAATATTTTTTGAAGGACTAGGTGGTATACGTTAGATAAATGTGTAAATAATCATCGCTTGTTTCGCCAAGCATATTGCAAGGCACAAGAGGAAGTGAAGTGACACGAAGAAAAATAAGATTCGTCCTTGGACGCATACAATCTATTTGGCAAAAAGATATACATAAATTCACATCTAAAGAGGCAGCTTATACTTAGCTCCAGATTATTATGAGAATGACCAAATATTCCCATTTTACAGCATAAGAAGAGGGGAAATTTGCTCTTCTTCCTCCTTTTTGTTGTATTTGGGCCCCCCAAAGGATGGATGATGCCCACCCACATTGGTGAAGGTGGTTCTTTTTATTCAGTCTACTGCATCAAATGTTAATCTCCTCCAGAAATGTCCTCACAGATACACCCAGAAAAAATGTTTGATCAGCTATCTGAGCCTCCCTTAGGTCAGTCAAATTGACACGTAAAATTAACCATCACAGTAATCAACTCTACAAATTACGCTTGTAGTTGAATATTCCATCTCTCCACCAGAAAAACTACTTCAGGACAGGGACCATTCTCTTTCCATTTATTAAATATGTTTTGGAATCCTACCTATGTATCAAGACCTTTTGAATGTGCTGAAAAAATAATGTTGATAAAGTAACTGTCATGTAGCCTACATGATCAATAGCTCATCTTTCCTCTGGCACCTATTATCATGCCTTGCAAATCAAAGATCTATAAACACTTGAGAATAATAGTGAAAATTAGGAAAGATTTGAGCAAGAAAATGAGAAAAATAGAACCAGGAGACCAATGATATTGTCAGCTATTTGAATATTGAAAGAACCATTACTTGTACAGAAATAAAGCACTCCTTTGAAGTAAATTTTTTTTAAAAAAACTTTCTACCATCTTTTATAACTAAATTATCAAGGTCAGGGAAGTTTCACATACAAAAATGGATATGTAATGATATTCACTATTTAGAGACTTTTAGAAAATAAGTGATTACTGTAAGATGTAGATACATCCTGTATCTATGGATGTAGCCACTAGTTTCACCTCCATTTAGGGGATATAAATTAGCTTTCTAAAACCCTAAAGTGATTTGTTCAATATTGAGCCTAGTTAATGACAAGGATCTATAAATAATGTGGGACTTTTGCCTGGACTTAAGTTCCTGATCTAAATACTTGGGCATTTTTTTATTATAAAATGAAATTATAGCCATTTCCAATCCTAAATAATTTGGGCCAAATAGATTTTACATGTGATATTTATGACTCATGTACCCTATTCTGTAAAACTTCCCCTAAAGACTCATTAAATGTGTTTTATGTGAATTTTTCCCAGCCTTGCACTTTCATTAACTGGAAGGAAGAGAATAGAGACTGCTTACAATGCCACCAGACCCATGCCAAAGCCCTCCCTTGATGGATGTCTTCCTAATGAATTATATATATTGTAAACAAGTAGTACGTGCCAGCCCAAGGTTTTCATTAATTTTTCATTAATGAAATGCACCACTTAGCTTGTTTGACATTTAAGTGAGCCACATAAATTTAAACTAGGGGTCACCATAAAGAAAGCATTTGCAAGCACTGTAGGAACAAGCTAGCAGCTGCTCCACCTCTTAAATCAAATCCTGCCCCAAACCATGTTCAAGTTTACCACCACCAGATTAATAGAATATGTAACAAGTAAATGATACTATAATTACCTGCTAATGACTGATTTGAAATTGAGTGTTCCATGCTATTATTAAAGAATACTGTATGTTTTTAATAATTTCTACTTCAGTTTTTGTTCCCTCATGGACAAATTAGAAATCAGATGTCTGGAAGCTATCTTGGTTCTGAAGGATATAGGGTGTGTATATAAGTCCCTTCCCACTCCCCAATATATAGCATCTACCATGTGCTTCAGGTTTCCAAAAAAGAACTCTGAATTAAGACAGTGTGGCAGGAAAATACTCTAGAATTATGGTTAAAAATACACTAACAACAGGAAATCCAAATGCTTACATGATCCAAAAAGCCCAAAGATGTCATACAAGAAAATTCCCAGAAATATGAAATATAGCTGTGCTTTAAAATATGTTTTTGAAAAAGAACCCTCTTTCCTTCTGCTCTTGATTAACATACAGGTCCAGCTCACTCAAAGCATATCAATTCTAGAGCAACACATATAACTCTAGACTCTTCAAATTGATACAGATGTAGCTGCTGTCTTTCTTACCTGATCAGGATTGGCTTGGGATCCAAGTAGAGCTGAATTTACAGGGGAAGTTACATCTATCTAGAGTTCTTTGAAGTTGAAGAAGGTAGAGGCCAGCAGAAAATCATTTTTTTCTCCCCAGGATATATATCGTCCACATAAAGTAAAAGTAAAACTATAAAGGATATCCTGAGCACACCTTATGCTGGTCAGGAGGTGGGGCACATTTTAAATTGCAAAAACATTTATTATGCTGTACCCGATACCATGCTAGGCACAGAGAACATACAGGAGTATATGAACTGCTCCTACATTCAAAGATCTTATTTTAGTGGTGGATATAGACATGTAATCGGACCATGTTCATATAACCAGGTAGTGCAGTAAGAATACGGTATTCTTAGACTGTCTCCTCCCACCATAAAGTCCTCTCAGACACAAAATATTGCCAAACTTTGCTCTCAAATGCAGCAGCACATTTCTGAATGAAAAATTTAGTAACAAATGAAGGGAAATAAGAACACATAATCCTTTTCTAAAAGGAGCATGCATCTCTTGCAATTCTGTTGTAAGCACTCTGGTTGGACCATAGAGCTTTCTCTTTGGTTATAATCTGACCATGAATTTTCTATTGCCAAGCATGTTTCTCTCTTCTGCTGGTCCTCCTGGGGTTCATTTATTTCCTTCCCTCTTTCAATCTGTCACCGTTCACTTTTTTACCTAGAGTTTATTACTTCACGTCAGCCCACTCCTCTGCAATACTGCTTCAGAGGGATCACCATTTCCCCAGTCTCTCCTTTCCTTGCTATTCCTCAGAAGAACAACTCAAAAGATTTGCTTCCGAGAGCAGCTCTGCTAATCATTTAGTGAGGCAGACCAAATGACAACAACAATAAACTTGCCTCAGAGCAATGTTAAGGAGAGAAGAAAACAGCCCAGAACAAATCTGTACTGGTGATCCTCACTTGAAGAAAACAGGGAGGAGATTAAAATACAGAGCTTAGAACAAGACTTATTAAAACCTCAAACATCTTTGCTTCACCTGTTATTGTTCTAACTTCATACAGCTCATTCTGATGCCTCTCTTTCAAATGAGAAAAAAACTCAGCTTCTAGCCTGTGAGGGTTCTTTCCAATCACCTCGCCTCTTACCCTAATAACTTAGTTAAAACAGCATGTGTGTTTGTGTAATAAGACTTCCTCTTTTCTGTTGGCCAAGTCTTTGATACTGAATACCCCAATATCCTTTAGTTTTTATATTTCTCAAGGCCAAGTTCATTAAAGATGTACCCTGCTTCAAAACTTTCTCCAGGTCCTGAAGACGCCTTCCTCCTAGAAAGCCATTTCCACCCCACCACGCAACAGACATGCAAGTCATTAGGACATGGGGAAGAAACAGACAGTGGGAAAAAAACTGAAATGTATCCAATTTACATATTATTATTTTCATCTGGAGAACTATAAGTCAGAGGGGATCCACCTCCTTTCCCCATAACTCTCCTCATCCTCTGATCAATTATAGGATTATTTAATTCAAATAATAGTTAAATAATGAACAGATATGCTTGTTACACATATGTATTTAAATTACCAGCTTATGATGGCAAAAGCCTAAGATACCAACACAGTGGCTAAGGAGATTTCCTTTCTTAGTGTCTTCAGCCATTCTGAATAAGAGTATATAGCAACTTGAAGATATCCTCATCCAATAATTTTAAAAATCCCTCCAGAATTTATCAATAAAAATTCAAACAAAAAGAAATGGAAGAAGGGCTAACTAAAAGGTCATGAAAGTGAAGGCTTATTGTTGACACAATAAATAGTATTTTCACCACATGGCTTCTAAACACAATTAGAAATAAAACAAAAGTCGTGGAATGTGAAGTTCAAAATATTATCTTTATTGATGATTAAAAGTAGAGGTTTTGGTTTAGTGTTAAAGTTGAAGTCTAAGTGACCTGCTACATGAATCTCCCACCCTATGAAGGACATACTGCAACCCCATAAAATACCTCAAAATTGTGGGCAAAATAAAATAGCTGTTTTAAGTTACTATGTTTGGGGTTAATCTGTGTGACACAGTAACGATAATAGGTATAACACCTAATGAATGACAGAGGACTCAAGAATGGTTTAAGGATAGGAGGATGGCAGAAATAAAACAAACAATAGAAAAGGAAGAGGAGAAAGATTATTTGTTGTTTTGGTTTACAAAAATTCAATTCCATTGATTTGAATGCATTTCATTTCTGGTTCTAACCCATTTCTCTGATAAATACATTTCTCTAGTTATACGTATTTATGTGCAAACCACTCTTGATGTGATAAAGACCAAGAGACTCCCCTCAAAATCTCCTCTTGCTATGTTTTTTTAAAAAATTCCTATCACGGGCTTCCCTGGTGGCGCAGTGGTTGAGAGTCCGCCTGACGATGCAGGGGACACGGGTTCGTGCCCCGGTCCGGGGAGATCCCACATGCTGCGGAGTGGCTGGGCCCGTGAGCCATTTCTACTATTTCTACTACTGTATACTACCTCTACTAAGGTTAGATGACCCTGTTGGATTCCTAGCACCTGACACACTCATTCAATCAGAGCTCAATGAAATTACATTAAGATTCCATGTGCATCATGGTAGTTTTACAAGCTAGGAATAAGTAAGTTACTAAAGCACATTTCTTGCCCTCTAAAAGGTCTACACTAATAAAAAGACAGTAATACAAATATATGTCCAAAAATATGCAATGGCCAAAAATACGGAAAATGGCCTCTTTGCAAAGAGGCACAGGGAGAAACACACGGGCATTTAAAACCATTAAAAGTGCTGGCTTTGGCTACTAATAAGCACTATTTTATTATTTTTTTTTAAACCTACATACTTATGTTTATTTTTATTAGGGATTATTCAAGCATAACAAAATGTATAGAGACTAGTAATAAAGGATGGTACCTACTGGTCAACATTATCAAATTCACACATTTCACCATCCTCTCTTTAGGTACTTTCATTGCAATAAAAAATAGGTAGATTTGCAGCCCAGCACATTAGGTTTTTGTACAATTTCAATTATTTTCCTTCCCTAAGGAAACCATTACACTAACTTGACATACAGTATACCACTACACGTTTCATTGTATTTGGTATTATTCTTTCATTAGCAAAGGCTTTTTTTTTTCATTTTAAAAAGCTATGCATAGGCAGAATCATATTGTGTGTCATTTACAATTGTTTTTTTTTTAACATTTTTATTGGAGTATAATTAATAAGCACTATTTTTAAAAGCCCTGTCAAATCGGAAAATGAGCCGCGGTCTTTCTTACCTTTATAACTCATTAACACCAAGTACAGGCAAGTTTCCAAATACATTTTCTTGTTTTGTTTGACAGTCTTATCTCAAGTGTAGGCAATTTCAAGTTTGTTTTGGCAATAGCTTTTTAAAAATATGTTGACATTTCAGTTTGTTGTGAATTATATTTACTATTTTACCACATTTGGTAAGCTCTGTCATTTTCCTGATATTAATTATATCAATCTAACTACTGCTGCAAGAACAGGCTTAATCTTACATTTAATATATTAATACATAGGCATATAAAAGCATAAATAGATGTGACTAGTAAAATATAGATGTAGATGAAAAAATATGCCCCTCCCTGGCATAAAGCCCCAGAGAGATGCCCACTTCTAATTCAGACTAAAGGGAGGAGAAGCCAAATTTTGCACACTTGAGAGTACAGCTATAAGAATCAAGTTGCCCCACCTGGCTTAATGTTGAAGCTCCTTGCCTTTTTCTCCAGTGGCTACATGACTGTTTTACATAATCATTTATGTCTTCAGTTTCCTTAACTGTAAGGTAGAGATATTAATCTACCTCCTAGGACTGTTCTGAGGATTAAAGGAAATAAGATAAAGATTGTAAGAGACCTGGCACTCATCAGAACACAAATAACATCTTCTGATACGATATGATGATTTAGTAGGTGGGGAGAAGTGGTTAGGATTTCATTTTGCAGAAGGATTTGATGAGAAATTCTACTGTAAACCCTTTAAGGTTTGAGAACTGTGTCTGTTCAACACTTTATTCTCAGCAACTGGCAGAATGTCTGGCATATAGAAAGTTTAATAAATGTTTTGGAATGAATGAAAAGATGAGAATAATACAGCATAGCTGATCACTGCTCCTGAGGCCTAACACTCAATTATTTGGAGTAAATAGTAACTCTCTCGCCAGCTCGTGCTCGCCATCAATCTCACTCCCAAGTGATACGTAAATGTTAGGTCACACGTGGCAGAGACTGATCCAAGCAATACGTAAATGTTAGGTCACACGTGGCAGACACTGACGCCAACAAGCTTGATTTCAGTGGAGGAGAAAGTGGCAGTGAAGGATGGAGGTGAATACAGCATCAATTATTTTCTAGTCTCATACACACTGCTCATCTCCATTCTCCCCTCCCCCGCTGCAACCCTGTCCCTTATCTTACTGTTTGTTTTTCCAAAATTTCTAGCCCAGGCCTCTCATGAATCAAAAGAGGAAATCAAACACAAATGCTACTATTGGAGACAATGCAGGAAAATTAGAATATATTACTCTGCTGTGTTACTTAATATATAATGAAGTTTAACACAATGGGAGGGCATGGCCACCTCTGCCCCCCCCCGCCAAAACAAGCAATTTTATTTCCAGGAATATGAGAGAAGTTGATGTGCACCTTCAGGCCAACATGAGAGACCTCGCAAGGCAAGGAGAGGCCCCGGTTTCCTTCTGAGATCTAATGTCAGAATATGGTCTTGTTATCATTGATATAGGTCCTGTCACCTGGTTCTCTAAGTTAGCATAGTCAGAAAAACAAACGTGGCATTGATATATATATACCTCTGTTTTCATATACACTGCACAGAAATATAAAATTAAAACATTCAAATGTAGAGGTATAATACATTTCAGTAAATAAAAATGTACAAAGCTAAACTTCAATAGTCACTCCCACGCTTAGAACAAAAATAAGTTAGACACACAGTAAATTTAGCCCAGAGGAGACAGGATGCAACATTTGCTTATCTGAGGCAAACATATCCTGGCACTGGAAAGAATTCATCTAGAATAGTTAACAAATAGGTGGGAGCCCCCCCTAGATATACAGGGAGTGTGCCTGCTCCTTAAGCTTTTCCTCTAGGCAGTTTTTTGTGGGCACTCACAAAATCTTTGGGAAAAATATTAAGAAAGCGTTTCCTTATGAAAATAAGGAAAACAGCAGGCACTGCAGGAGACACAAGAAACCCCAACCTGGACGCTCCTCACCTATCTTCTCTGTAGAACAAAAGACTTAATCTGAGGAGCAGTGCATTAACAATACTGTCACCCTTAGGCACTAATGAGAACACATTGCAGGTAGGGAAAGGAAACTGTGACAGCGTGGAGGAAGGCCAGGAATACTGACTAGTCCAGAAATCTGGAAAGCGGGCAGGACCTCTGAGAAGCTCATTTCCCAAAGATGTAAGGTCACAGTGCTTACCTGAAATGGATGTTTAAATAACAGAAAATTCTTCACCTGAAACGCCCAGCATCAGGCTAACAAATATCAAGTAAAACTGAAATACTGCTGGAAGAATTGTAAGAACATAGGAACATATCCTTTCTAAGGTCAAGCACAAAGAAAAGACTTAAAGTAGAGGATGTAGTAGCCACTGAGTAAAGTCCTCTGACAAACCAGCTCATCCTAAGCACAAGGTATCCTAGAGGAATCTGAAGCCTGTGGTGCACTGAGTTTATTCACAGCACTAGTCAACCTTAAACCCAGCACGATTCTGAACTCTATTAGTCCAAAGCTTGAAACTAAAGGCCAAGTAGAAGAAAAGACATGCTCATTTCTAAGAATAAGAAACTACCTCTTTTTTTCTAAATTTATTGAGGGATAATTAATAAATAAAATTATATATATTTAAAGTATATGACAGTGATTTGATACACATACATGACGGAATGCAAAATATGTAAGATACATGAGAAATTTTAATAGAAATATAGAAACTATAAGAAATAATCAAACGTTGGGGGCAGGAACACTGTAACAGATAAAGAATGCATTCACAGGTTTCATCAGCAGCCTTAATACAGGTGAGAAAAGGATCAGTGAACTGGAGGATAGGTCAATAGAAATTTCCCAAACTGAAACACAGAGAAGGGGAGGGGAGGAGGGTAACAGGGGAAGAACAGAGCATTCAAAAGATGTGGGACAATATCAAATGTTCTAACATAACATACGTATAATTTGAATACCAAAGGAAGAGAAAAATAAGGCAGACTAAATATTTATAGAGTTCATGCCTGAGAATTTTCCAAAATTAATGACAGACAAGTAACAGATTCAAGAAACACCAAGCAAGATAAATACCAAGAAAAACCACCACAATCACCTATTCAAACTGCTATCCCATATTCAAACTGCTAAAATACACACACACACACACACACACACTCCTTCACACACTTTATACACAAAGCAGGTAAGGATTACAACAGATGTTTTAACGGAAACCATGTAAGCCAAAAGTTAATCAAATGACATCTTTACAGTGCTGAAAGAAAAAAACAGTAAAACTAAATCCAGAAATATATAACTTATTATTTAAATGAAGAAACAAAACTTTTTTTCAGACAAATAAACAGAGTATTTATGGCCAGCAAACCTACACTATAAGAAATGCTGAAGTGGTAAAGGAAGTTCTGAGGCAGAAAGAATATGGGGCCAGGCATAAACTTGGATGTACACAAAGATATGAAGAGCTCTAGAAATGTGCTAACAAAAGTTTTCTTTCATCAATATCTCCCTCAGGCATATCAGTGCAAAAATTCCTCAACAAAGTATTAGCATATCAAATCCAGCAATATCTAAAAAGGATAATATGTCACAATTGAGTGGGATTTATTCACAAGGTTGATCCAACATTGGAAAATTGATCCTTATGTGTCTGTTAAAACCCATAGACATTTACAGCACAAATAATGAAACTCAAGGAATATTTGATGTCTTTCAACTAGTAAACAGATAGGTAAACTGTCATACTATGGACTGCTATTCAAGGAAATAAACAAAGGAACAAACTATTGGTTCAAATAATATGAATTCCAAATACATTTTGTTGTGAAAGACTATATAATGTATATGATTTTATTTATATGACATTCCAGAAGGCAAAACTACAGGGACAGAGTACAGATCAGTGGTTGCCAGGAACTGGGCATGTGGGATGGGGTTGATTACAAAATGGCAGTAGGGGATTTCTTTGGGTGCCAAAGTTGCTTTCTATCTTAACTGTGGTGGTGGATACACAAATCTATCAATTTGTCAAAACCCATGGAATTATACGCCACAAAGTGAATTTTACTGAATGTTAAGTTTTTTTTAGTGCATAAACCTACGACTGGAAAATCCTTGAACTCCTTCACAGATCTTAGAAACTACTGCAGAATAATCTTTATTGAAGAGCATATTTAAAACAAAGTCCATACTCTCATTTGGCCGTAATGTCCAGTTATGTATGGTAAAGGATAAGAGTACTTAAAAGAGAGAAATCATTTCAGAAAACAAGGAAATTCAGGGTCAAGATCTCCGTGACTCATCCAAGTACAAATTTTAAATGGGCCTATATTGTTGAGTCTGAAATCTATCTGTTTTTAGTGAATGATTTTGACTTTGCATGCTGGTCATGAACATGTTTTGTATTAGTCTGTCAGAAGTGCAAACTGAGTAAATTCTGGGAGTAAGTATGACTTCATTTTCTTTTAGTGCTGTATATTATACTTCAACTGCCAATTATTTTAGAAAAATCTCAGGTAAGGTATATGTGAATTGATTATGCATGGGAAAATATCATTATCCTAAAAATAGCACCAGTGTTATTCCTATTCCTTGTTGATCCTTAGTCTGTATTTACAATGATAAACATAATGGCAATGAAACTAAGAAAAAATAAGTTTACTATATTCCAACTGTATGCAATTTTTCAAAACAATAGAATCAACTTTCTATATCATAACATGTAGTTTAAAAACCTAAGAGTATTTACTAGTGCTGTGGAAGAGGGGAGAGAATTAGATATTACTTTAAAGTTGGTGTGAGTTTTTCTATAAATTATTACCACTGTTATGGTAAGATAATAACCTTTCATTTTCTATAAATAAAAGCAAACGTGAAGATGTATGGTTACAGTTTGCTTAATTTTAAGACATTTATGAACTATATGATCAGAATAATGAAAACATTAAAATAGGGAAATGATCATGCATCTTTTTTTTGTTTTTTTTTTTTTTTGCGGTACGCAGGCCTCCCACTGTTGTGGCCTCTCCCGTTGCGGAGCACAGGCTCTGGACGTGCAGGCTCAGCGGCCATGGCTCAAGGGCCTAGCCGCTCCACGGCACGTGGAATATTCCCGGACCAGGGCAAGAACCCGTGTCCCCTGTATCGGCAGGCGGACCCTCATCCACTGTGCCACCAGGGAAGCCCCATGCATCTTTTTTAGAATAAACCCTATAAGTTTAGAAATGCAATTACAAATGTTATAAATATAATAGACCTAAAGTTTCTAAATCTAAATGAATCAAAATGGAGTCCATGAGAATAAGAAGTTATAAAGCTCTACAGTGAACACTAATAAAAAATCAAGTTAATGAATGTTTGAACTTTTATACTATGTGCCTAGTCCCATCTGCTCATACAAACATGATCATCTGTCTTAGTTCAGGCTACTATAACAAAATATCAAAGACTGGGGGGCTTAAACAATAGGAATTTATCATAGTTCTAGAGGCTGAGAGATCCAAGGTCAAGGTTTCAGCTGATTCATTTCCCCAGTGAGGACTCTTTTCCCGGATTGTAAAAAGCCAGTTTCTTATAAGGTCCTCACATGGTGGGGAGACACTCTGGTCTTTCTTCCTCATCTTATAAGGACGCTGATGTTATCATGGGTGCCCTACCCACAAGATCTCATCTAAACTTAATTATGTACCCAAAGACCCTAGCTCCAAATACCATCACATTATGTGTTAGGGCTTAAATATATGAATTTTAGAGAGACACAAACATTCAGTCCATAACACCATCCTATAATGGACCATTCATCTATATACATAGTAATGTATTTAGAAGACTGGTGTGGTAGTGGAGGTGGAATACCATTACCTATGATGGTAAGACATGCTACTAACCAGGAAAGGAAGAAAATTTTACAGACGGAATTGAAAGCAATCAGAAGAGTCAAAACTTGCAATATATCAGCTTGTAGAAACAAACCCTTCCGTGAGACATGAAAGGCAGCTCACTAAGAGTATTTTAACAGAATGAGGTCTGGGAACGTAGATTTTAATAAAATTCAACTCACTTAATTAGGTCACATCAGTAAAAATATATGCAAATTTATGGGTTTTCATTGAGTTTGGCATTAAAAATGTAATCCATCATTTGTAGAAGCAGCACAATTGTGCACAATGTGTGTGTGTGTATTTATCTCAATCCCATCATTATACGACATTCATATTTCCATAGTAAGACTTTAATTTCAGATGGCAATGATGACTGTTTTGCCCTTTTGAGGTAACTTAAAGGAAGGTGGGAAAGGAGAAAGAAAATGTAAAGGGAACTTGGGTCATAAAATAGCAGCATCATTATTGCTATCGAGAGTCAAAGGGACTTGACCTGAGAGGCTCCTGTTAAAATGAATCTTTTTTCTAAATGTGAAAGAGGCATCTTATATGAATTTGTTGGATATTATTTTTGAATGTCCACATGTAAAAATAAATTCACATTGCTACAATCAAATCTGTATACTTTTCTTTTTTGACATATATATGTGTGTGTATATATATGTGTACATATATATATATATATATATAATGATAGTCATAAATGTGATCATATAATCCCTTTCTTCAAATTCTAATCTCACCCCTCTCCCCTCCCCGTGCCCCAGGCAGAAAAAAATAATACAAAGTCTCTCAGGCTGATGGAAAAACAGAATGCCTGCATGGCTAGATCAGAGCCAGGGCAGAGTAGTATGGGAAGAGTTCTTAGAAGTTGGGTAGACATACATACATACACACACACACACACACAGGCCATGGAAGGACTTTGGATTTTAAGCAGAGCAGTCAATGCAGACTTTTACAAAGAAGATAAATAAGACAGTTTATATTTTGAATGATAATTCTAGTTTACGCACTGTAGATGGGAACAAGTAGAAGAAACCAAGTCAGAAAATTACTGCATTAAACAAAACAAAAACAAAAAACAACTAATGCTAAACTTTCTTTGGGTTATTTGTATGGAAATATGTTAATATAAATGTTTCAGACATTACATGAAATTTCTAAAAATCTTGTATGTTCTGGTATAATGTTATAAGTCATAATTCTAGTTATTACTTTAAAATGTATATCTCAGAAATAACTAAATTTCCTTGTCAATTGCATTATTATGAACTTTCATTGAATCTTTAACCGTGGTCATCTTTAAGGCTTTTTTTAGACATTTATAGACAGTTCTGGATGTACTCTGATGCTTTTGCAAAAATGTTCCTATAAAAGGGTTTCATCTTCAAGGAATTCATGGAAAAGACTGACAAGTACAGGTTTCTGGTAACTGACTGTACTGCTGAACGGAATGAATAAGAATTTTCAGAACTCTAATGGAAAACTGATGAATTCATAAAAGTGCTAACAAAAGATCAAGATGAAAAAAAATTACATGGGACTGAGTGAACTGATGAGGATGATTGTAATTTTTGTGACTTTCTGTTTGAATAAAAAAAAAATCCCACAAGGACTCAGAGGCAAAAAATATACAAATCAATTTTCACTGCAAAGTAAAGGAGCTGTTACCTTGGAGGATTACTGGACTGAATGTCAATGTTATGACATAGTATGAGTGTGTTTCGTGTTTGGTCATTGCAATCATTGTTACTTTTGTTGTGGCCATCCATTTACAATGCTTGGTATCAGTTTATTTATCTCTTGTAAAAATAAAATACAGTGTGTGTGTGTGTGTGTGTGTGTGTGTGTGTGTGTGTGTGTGTGTGTAAAAATAATAAATAATAAAAAAAAGAAAATTACTGCATTAACCCATACAGGGCTGGGGTCAGTGTGGAAGCAGGAGATGTGATGAGAGTGGTGAAATTTGAAGACAGAGTTCATAGGATTTGCTAAAAAACTGATGTCCCACCATTTTATCTTTATTCACACTGATGATCTGACTTAAATGCTGCTTCTAAAATCTCTGCCTACATGAATCTGATATACTCATTAGTATCCAGCTCAAGTTCCCTTTGCGTGATTCCTCAGACTACTCCCTTCTACAATAATCACATCTTCTCCAGAACTCAGTTTTTCCTTTCCAGCATGTCCCAAACTGCTGATAAATCCCAACAGCCAAAGACCAACAAGAACCAATTGAGAGTCAAAAAAGTTATTATTAACTTGCTGCAAAAAGGGAGGATACTCCCAAAGAAACCATAAAGTACCCTATCAAATAAAAAGAGGACATAAGGATATAACAGGGTATTGAAAAAGGGAGAGTTTAGGTAAAATTTAAATGATGCAGTGTTTTGTTTGGAACAAAAAAAGCAGCCCTTATGTTTAAAGGTTTAGACTAAGACTGAGAAGCAGGACTTGGGGTCCATTTCCTTGGAAACTACAAGTTAGGGAAATGTGGAATTTTATGTCCAAAAGAGACACTAAAGCTAGCTGAAAATCAAAGCTGCTTCTCCATATCAAAGTGACACAAATAGCTAGGATCTTCCAAGCAAGAATGGGATGTTCCATTCTCACTGATATGATTTGAAACAGCAAAGTTTATGGTAGTTTATGATTTTTAGGTATTTTTAAGACTATGTCTTATTAATACCTAAAAGCAGTTTCTAGAGATTTACACTGTGTACTACAGAACCCTGATATTCAATGAGAGGTTATTACTCATCTTTTTTTCTGGGAGTGAGGGGGCTGCTAATTATATTTCTCATAAAATTTTTAGTAAACACATTTTAAAAAAAATATGTGAACCTAGGAATAAACCTACCTAAGGAGGTAAAAGACCTGTACTCCAAAAACTATAAGACACTAATGACAGAAATTGAAGATGACACAAACAAATGGAAATATATACTGTGTTCTTGGATTGGAAGAATTAATTTGTCAAAATGACCATACTACCCAAGGCATTCTACAGATTCAGTGCAATCCTTGTCAAATTACCAATAGTATATTTCACAGAACTGGAACAAAAAAATTTTTAACTTGTATGGAAACACAAAAGATCCTGAACAGGCAAAGCAATCCTGAAAAGGAAAAACTGAGCCGGAGGAATCAGGCTCTCTGACTTCACACTATCCTACAAAGCTACAGTCACCAAAAGAGTATGCTACTGGCACAAAAACAGACATATAGGTCAATGGAACAGGATAGAAAGCCCAGAAATAAACCCACACACCTATGGTCAATTAATCTTCAACAAAGGCGGCAAGAATATTACAGTGGAAAAAAGACAGCCTTCAATAAGTGCTGCTGGGAAAACTGGACAGCTACATGTAAAAGAATGTAATTAGAGCATTCTCTAACACCATATACAAAAACAAACTGAAAATGGATTAAACACCTAAATGTAAGCCTGGATATCATAAAATTCCTAAAGGAAAACATAGGCAAAACACTCTGACATAAATTGCAGCGATATCTTTTTGGATCTGTCTCCTAGAGTAATGGCAATAACAAAAATAAAAAATGGGACTTCATTGGCAGAGGAATAGATAAAGATATGGTACATACATACAACGAAATATTACCCAGCCACAAAAAAGAATGAAATAATGCCATCTGCAGCAACATGGATGGACCTAGAGATTGTCATACTGAGTGAAGTCAGACAAAGACAAATATCATGATATCTCTTATGTGTGGAATCTGAAAAAAATGCTACAAATGAACTTATTTATAAAATAGAGTCACAGATGTAAAAAAACAGACTTATGGTAACCAGGGGGAAAGGGTAGGGGGAGGAATAAATTGGGATATTGGGATAGACACATACACACTACTATATATGAAAAAGATAACATATAGGGGCTTCTGTATAGCACAGGGAACTCTACTCAGAACTCTGTAATGACCTATATGGAAAGAGAATCTAAAAAAGAGTGGATGTACGTATATGTATAACTGATTCACTTTGCTGTACATCAGAAACTAACAACATTGTAAATCAACTATACTCCAATAAAAAATTAATTTAAAAAATCAAATGGGACCTAATTAAACTTAAAAGCTTTTGCACAGCAAGGAAACCACAAACAAAAAGACAACCTATAAAATGGGAGAAAATATTTGCAAACGATGTTACCAACAAAGGATTGATTTCTAAAATATACAAACATCTCATACAGCTCAATATCAAAAAAAATTAAAAATGAGCAAAATATCTAAAGAGACATTTCTCCAAAGAAGACATATGGATGGCCAAAAGGTACATAAGAAAATGTTCAACGTTGCTAATTATTAGAGAAATGCAAATCCAAACTACCATGAGGTATCACCTCACACCAGTCAGAATGGCCATCATCAAAAAGTCTACAAACAGTAAATGCTGGAGAGGGTGTGGAGAAAAGGGAACCCTCTTGCACTGTTGGTGGGAATGTAATTCGATACAGCCACTATGGAGAAGAGTATGGAAGTTCCTTAAAAAACTAAAAATAAAGATACCATATGATCCAGGGATCCTACTGCTGGGCATATATCTGGAGAAGACTATATTTTGAAAAGATACACACACCCCAATGTTCACTGCAGCACTATTTAAAATAGCCAAGACAAGGAAGCAACCTAAATATCCATCAACAGATGAATGGATAAAGAAAATGTGGTATGTGTGTGTGTGTGTGTGTATATATATATGTATATGAATATTACTCAGACATAAAAAAGAATGAAACAATGCCATTTGCTGCAACATGGATGGACTTAGAGAATATCATACTAAGTGAAGTAAGCCAAATAGAGAAAGACAAATATCATACATCACTTATATGTGGAATCATAAAATGATACAAATGAACTTACTTACAAAAGAGAAACAGACCGATGGACACAGAAAACAAACATGGTTACCAAAGGGAAGGGAGAGGGGGGATAAATTAGGAGTCTGAGATGAACATATACATGCTACTATACATAAAATAGATAACCAACAAGGACCTACTGTATAGCACAGGGAACTATTCTCAATATTTTGGAATAACCTATAAGGGAAAACAATCTGCAAAAGAAGAGATATGTATATGTATAACTGAATCACTTTGCTGTACATCTGAAACACAACATTGTAAACCAACTATACTTCCATGAAAAAAATTATGTGTAACCATGCACCTAAAGCAATTAGAGAAAGAAGAACAAAAAAACCCCAAAGTTAGCAGAAGGAAAGAAATCATAAAAATCAGATCAGAAATAAATGAAAAAGAAATGAAGGAAAGGATAGCAAAGATCAATAAAACTAAAAGCTGGTTCTTTGAGAAGATAAACAAAATTGATAAACCATTAGCCAGACTCATCAAGAAAAAAAGGGAGACGACTCAAATCAATAGAATTAGAAATGAAAAAGGAGAAGTAACAACTGACATTGCAGAAATACAAATGATCATGAGAGATTACTATAAGCAACTTTATGCCAATAAAATGGACAACCTGGAAGAAACGGACAAATTCTTAGAAATGCACAACCTGCCAAGACTGAATCAGGAAGAAATAGAAAAGATGAACAGACCAATCACAAGCACTGAAACTGAAACTGTGATTAAAAATCTTCCAACTAACAAAAGCCCAGGACCAGATGGCTTCCCAGGCAAATTCTATCAAACACTTAGAGAAGAACTAACACCTATCCTTCTCAAACTCTTCCAAAATATAGCAGAGGGAGGAACACTCCCATACTCATTCTACGAGGCCACTATCACCTTGATACCAAAACCAGACAAGGATGCCACAAAGAAAGAAAACTACAGGCCAATATCACTGATGAATGTAGATGCAAAAATCCTCAACAAAATACTAGCAAACAGAATCGAACAGCACATTAAAGAGATCATACACCATGATCAAGTGGGGTTTATTCCAGGAAAGCAAGGATTCTTCAATATAGGCAAATTAATCAATGTGATAAACCATATTAACAAATTGAAGGAGAAAAACCATATGATTATCTCAATAGATGCAGAGAAAGCTTTCGACAAAATTCAACACCCATTTATATTAAACACCCTCCAGAAAGTAGGCATAGAGGGAACTTACCTCAACATAATAAAGGCCATATATGACAAACCCACAGCCAACATCATCTTCAATGGTGAAACACTGAAAGCATTTCCACTAAGATCAGGAACAAGACAAGGTTGCCCACTCTCACCACTCTTATTCAACATAGTTTTGGAAGTTTTAGCCACAGCAATCAGAGAAGAAAAGGAAATAAAAGGAATCCAAATCAGAAAAGAGGTAAAGCTGTCACTGTTTGCAGATGACATGATACTATACATTGAGAATCCTAAGGATGCTACCAGAAACCTACTAGAGCTAATCAGTGAATCTGGTAAAGTAGCAGGATACAAAATTAATGCACAGAAATCTCTGGCATTCCTATACATTAAGGATGAAAAATCTGAAAGTGAAATCAAGAAAACACTCCCATTTACCATTGCAACAAAAAGAATAAAATATCTAGGACAAACCTACCTAAGGAGACAAAAGACCTGTATGCAGAAAATTATAAGACACTGATGAAAGAAATTAAAGATGATACAATAAATGGAGAGATATACCATGTTCTTGGATTGGAAGAATCAACATCATGAAAATGACACTACTACTACCCAAAGCAATCTACAGATTCAATGAAATCCCTATCAAACTACCACTGGCATTTTTCACAGAACTAGAGCAAAAAATTTCACAATTTGTATGGAAACACAAAAGACCCCAAATAGCCAAAGCAATCTTGAGAACGATAAACAGAGCTGGAGGAACCAGGCTCCCTGACTTCAGGCTATACTACAAAGCTACAGTAATCAAGACAGTATGGTACTAGCACAAAAACAAAAAGATAGATCAATGGAACAGGATAGAAAGCCCAGAGATAAACCCACGCACATATGGGCACCTTATCTTTGATAAAGGAGGCAGGAATGTACAGTGGAGAAAGGACAGCCTCTTCAGTAAGTGGTGCTACGAAAACTGGACAGGTACATGTAAAAGTACGAGATTAGATCACTCCCTAACACCATATACAAAAATAAGCTCAAAATGGACTAAAGACCTAAATGTAAGACCAGAAACTATCAAACTCTTAGAGGAAAACATAGGCAGAACACTCTATGACATAAATCACAGCAAGATCCTTTTTGACCCACCTCCTAGAGAAATGGAAATAAAAACAGAAATAAACAAATGGGACCTAATGAAACTTCAAAGCTTTTACACAGCAAAGGAAACCATAAACAAGACCAAAAGACAACCCTGAGAATGGGAGAAAATATTTGCAAATGAAGCAACTGACAAAGGATTCATCTCCAAAATTTATAAGCAGCTCATGAGCTCAATAACAAAAATCAAACAACCCAATCCGAAAATGGGCAGAAGACCTAAATAGACATTTCTCCAAAGAAGATATACAGACTGCCAACAAACACATGAAAGAATGCTCAACATCATTAATCCTTAGAGAAATGCAAATCAAAACTGAAATGAAATATCATCTCATATCAGTCAGAACGGCCATCCTCAAAAAATCTAGAAACAATAAATGCAGGAGAGGGTGTGGAGAAAAGGGAACCCTCTTGCACTGCTGGTGGGAATGTGAATTGGTTCAGCCACTATGGAGAACAGTATGGAGGTTCCTTAAAAAACTACAAATAGAACTACCATATGACCCAGCAATCCCACTACTGGGCATATACCCTGAGAAAACCATAATTCAAAAAGAGTCATGTACCAAAATGTTCATTGCAGCTCTATTTACAATAGCCAGGAGATGGAAACAACCTAAGTGTCCATCATCAGACGAATGGATAAAGAAGATGTGGCACATATATACAATGGAATATTACTCAGCCATAAAAAGAAACGAAATTGAGCTATTTGTAATGAGGTGGTTGGACCTAGAGTCTGTCATACAGAGTGAAGTAAGTCAGAAAGACAAAGACAATACTGTATGCTAACATATATATGGAATTTAAGAAAAAAAAAGATGTCATGAAGAACCTAGGGGTAAGACAGGAATAAAGACACAGACCTACTAGAGAATGGACTTGAGGATATGGGGATGGGGAAGGGTAAGTTGTGACAAAGCGAGAGAGTGGCATGGACATATATACACTACCAAACGTAAAATAGATAGCTAGTGGGAAGCAGCTGCAAAGCACAGGGAGATTGGCTCAGGGCTTTGTGACCACCTAGAGGGCTGGGATAAGGAGGGTGGGAGGGAGGGAGATGCAAGAGGGAAGACATATGGAACATATGTATATGTATAACTGATTCACTTTGTTATAAAGCAGAAACTAACACACCATTATAAAGTAATTATACTCCAATAAAGATGTAAAAAAATTTTGTGATAATATGAAATTAAGAAATAGAGATATACTAAGAAATTGTGTTCTAGGTCACTGGAGACATGAACTTGCAATATTTACCCACAAGCTATTAGTCAGTAGGTACCACTGAGCATCTATCTATTCCAGATATTCCCTCCCCAAGAAGATCTTCAGATTTACAGTATTCACATCCCTTAGAACAACTGTTAAAAAGATATACAAACATGGGTCCCACTGTGGATTTACTTGAACTAGATTCTACAGACATGTGACCTTGAGTATACATAAAGTTTAGTTTCCCAGAATTGCTGGTTTATTCAGTGCTTATTGATCTATTATGTATATTAACTTCATAGGGCTGCTGTCACAAATTACCACAAATGTCATGGCTTAAAACATTGGAAATTTATTGTCTTTCAGGTCAGGAGACCAGAAGTCCAAAATCAGGTTGTCAGCAGGGCTCTGCTCCCTCTGGATGCTCTAAGAGGGATTCTGTTTTTTGACTCTTCCAGTTTCTGGTGGTGGTGGTGGTGGTGGTGGTGGTATTCCTTGGCTTGTGGCTGCCTCTGTCTCTGCCCTATCTTCACATTTGTTTCTATATAATCTTCCTTGTGTATCTGTTTCAAAACTCTATCTAATAGAGGGAAACATATTATTGTATTTGTATTTAGTGACCAAATACATAATCCAGGATAAACTTTCTTTCAAGATCCTTAATTTAATCACATCTTGTGCCTTAAGATTTTACTCTTTGCTGTATCAGGTAATATTTCTCAGGTCCCAGGGATTAGGATGTGACATATTTTGTGATACCATGTAACCCACTACATAGAATTTTCTTAAAAATTAAAAATGCAACTATGAACTACTAAAGTTTATTGTAGTTTTATTATTTAAATTGTAATTTGATCACATTATCTTATCAATTTTCCAATAATATGCTTTGTGCTCACTATTTCAATTAAAGCATATGTTAGATCCTATAAACCATCACTACTGTTCTGTTAATACATGTTCCAAATAGTTATTTGGGAAATGCTTATGTTACTACAACTCACAATTGGCAATTACAGTTATTTAATATGCAGCAATGTGCTTTTGTTCTGGTGCTCAGCTCTGAACACTGAAAGCTGATTGTTTATACATGATGAAGCACCTGTATTATACATAGTTTATAACTACAATGATTTCACTTTTTCTTACATTTATATCCGACACAGGGTCAAAGGCTCCTTCCACATCTTCTTTATTCTGAGACCAGAGCTCAAGAAACAACCACTATTAGGAACATACCCATCTTGTGGCAGAGGAAAGAGAAACAGACTCAGAGAATGGCTCCAAGAGTTGCTACTTGAAAGTGACACACATCGCTTTTGCTCACATTCAATTAACCGCAACATGAAACATGGCCAGCTTGGATGGCAACAGGTCCAGTCTGTATGAGAGAGGAGGGGAGACTAGTATGATCTTCTCATATGGATATACTGCACATATTTTTTAAATTAAAAACAACCATATCTAGCTCCTGGCCATTTGTCCTAACCGTGGTGTGAGGAAAATACTGATATTGCCTCAAAAAAAGCTCACTTGTATGTTTTTTGTTCTTTAATACATCCTTTCTGATAAAGCATTGGCCCAACTGACTGGGTCATGGCAGACTGACTATGCTACAATACAGGAGTAAAGGGAATGCTGAGTATCATTTCTTGACTAGTATATTAATGAAAGAAAAAGTATAGAACTGTTAGTAAAATTTTACTCTATCAGAATATAGCACACTTACCCTTTGTTTGCTAGATTCCGTATCCAATTTATCCACCATTCAAAACTCCTAGACTGGTGGGTATGTTTTTCCATTGTTCTATCCACAATACTTTTACCTTTACCTCATATAATTTTATGTGAAGCAATAAAACACATGGAGGAAAAAAATTATTGAAAGAATCTCATAAAAATTAGATCATTAACTAAGAAGCACCATTGTGGCAGGTTACAGTTCTAATGATGGAAGACATGATTAAAAAAATAATTCAATTCTATAATACATTGCTAGAAATCTATTTCTCTCTGTGACCACCTTACCACAGATCAATAAATATTCATAAAACACCTGTGGATATGTGTTGCAGAAATGCATTAAACTTCTAAAAACTAGAAACATCGCAGCAGGATTGCTTAATGTAGTAGCTTTCTCTAAGTCTCTACAGTGTACCACAGCAGGAGATGTTAGACCAGGTAAGAATGAAGCAGAATGAATTGCAAGATGCACTATTAATCCCCACTGACCATGAATTCCGGGTTAACAAGAGATGGACAAATTAGACTAAATGTTCTTTAACTCAAGGGTATTATTTCTAGCTTAAATAGTTCCTTTGATCAGACATGACATTAATCCTCTCTGAAGTAAGGCACCACAGGCCTTTCAGTGACAATAAATAGGGTGTTTTCCAGGTGCTAGTTTTTGTAGGGTGCCTTCTGGGGGAGACTGGTAACAGAATTAATCATATAATAATTTTACACTCAAAAGTGAACATATCTATAATGTTTTAATAAATTTCAGAATATTTCCCAAATATTAAATTAGAAAAAACTACCATCTACAATGTTCCGATTACTCATGGACAAGATGAGAGAGATATGACTAAACGGGGTTGTAAGAGAAGGATAGATAAGAGTTGTTGGATTTACTTTCAATATGCAGCAACAGTGTGATATGCTAGTCAAACTTAATGAAATCTTAGGTCACAATAATGGGAGTACAAATTCTGTAACAAGGAAATACTTTGTTCTGCTCTAAAGTGTTCAGAAAAAGTCTGGGGCGTAATATTTTATTCTGGGCATGGTATTTGAAGAGAAACATAAAAATAAAATATTGTATGGAATCCAGAAGAAAGGAAAGGATGACAGAGAATCTAAATCATTCCATATTTATTCACTCAAAAAACAAGCACTAAGAACATGTGTTAGAAGAAAGTTAGGAGGAATCACATATTTATAGCTAAGTAAAAGCAGATTTAGAGGCAGGATCAAGAGATGATTCCTAAAATTATTAAATCCTTCATAGGAAGGACATTGTAATTTTTCTGGATAGCTTCCGAGAACAGAATGAGGACTGAGGTAGTAGCAATAAAGAAATAGATTTGGACTTTGTTAAATCAGAGAGACATCTAACAGATTAAATCGAAGTATAAGGGAGTGAAATAGTCTGAACTTCAGGCATGCATGGCAGAAAACAACAACTCCCTTTTCTTGCATCATTCAGAAGCTGGGAATCTTTTCTTTGGCTGAAATATTGAGCTATATGGCCGAGAGTCTTTTCCAATGATTAGATTCACTGAATTCATAAGTTCTGCAATAGCTTTTACATTTTACAAAATAGCAACAGCAACAAAAGATCAGGATACGGAGGGCACACATGTGGCAGCAGCAGGATGAAATCACAGACAGTGAAGGTGTTGAGTTGCGTTTTGCTCAAGTTCATCAGTAATTTACACTTCACATGTGCTACTGTAAGGGATGAAATGCTCCCCATGGATATGCAGCCCAGAGTTGGGAAAGGATTACAAGACCCTATGAGAATTTTGAGTTCATGTGTATAATGATACATCACAGTTCTAATCTTTGCGTAGTTAACACCCTAATTATTACAAGCTATCACTCACACAAATAGGAGAAGTAGGCCAGAGTAGATAGACAGTATTTCTCCACTTGCAAGCTTGCTTTCAAAATACAATCTAATGAAATATTGAACAATACAATGTTAAAAAAGACAATTTGTTATGGAAAGAGAAACACACAAAGCATTCATTTTGTATATGTCCTTAACACTGTTGATAGTATTTCTAGCCCAGAGTCATTGACTTTCTAATACATGTCCTGCTTCCAGTACATTTCAGTCAATTCTGAGTTTGCTTTTTCTACCTCTAGCTCTTCCAGGCACAATGTCTGGCTCTCTCTTCTGTAATGTGTGCTCAATTTTGGGTGGTCCTCCTCTGAATCACCTCTGTACATTTACAGTATTATTCCTAAAAAGAGAAGACTGCTCAGTGAATCTTCCTGGTTTCTGTCTTCTAACACAATTTCTGAGAAATTTTCCCTGGATTTCAAAATCAGGAAGGATATTTTCACCTATGGCCCTCCAGCACCTACTCCTGAAAACTTCCTCATCACATTCATGTTGCATGTACATTACCTCATTTAAGTCTCACAGTGTCCCAACTTTATAAATGGGAAAACAGACTGAGAAAAGTTCAGTATCTTGCCCAAGACACCACAAAGCTTTCTCTGGGAATCAAGCCCTTGTCTGATACCATAAACCATGAAAGTCAATATGTACACATATGCAAAGAAAAATCCCAAGCCGTCAACATAGGTTTCATTATGAACTTTAAAATTTTTCCTCAGAAAAGCTTTAATGCAGTTTTTTCCCATCTAGGTAGGTTATTTTTTCTTTTAAAGATATAGGAATGAGTTATTAACAGCCCTTGATAACTTGTCAGTGATAGAGATATTGAAAGTTCATTCCACAGCATTATCAACTTGCTTTAAAAAAAGTTTTTTGGCAACTCAATGTTTATGAAGCTGCCATAGAAGAAACCACAAGGAAACAAAGCATGGGAAGGGGAGGGTGGATTCACTGAGATATTTATTTTAAATACGAATCCTTGGAACACCATGTAGCCTAGGACCACAGGAGTTAGCACTGCATAAATGAACACGGATGCTCCGTTATGGCTAAAACTGTTACTGAGGATTATGGGATATTAGAGAGCAATAAAGGAGATCTTGGACAGAGCCACACATTAGTATTGTTTCTGTATGAAGAATGGCTTTTGTTTGAAAATTAAGAATTGCTAATGGAAAAAAAAGCACTACTCCTGAAACTCAATGTGACTGTTGCTTCTATGTCCCAAATGTTGCCAAAGTGTCAGAGCTTAATCTGTGGTGTTAGGCTGCCCCAGGGCGCTAAACATGAACGATGCAGGATATCCCCATGGATATGATCAATCTAATTAGAGTAGGACTGGGGTGTAGGTTTCATTAGTTTAAATTTAGTGAGTCCAGTTCTCACTGCCAAGCACAGCTTCCTTGGTGAGTATTGAACTACAGCAATCATGGCTGTAAAAAAGCTTCCTTACTCCATGATACTGACCTAGGTTCATATGTTTCTAGCATTCTTTATACCCATTACCAATGTCAAAAGCAGAAACAGGAGACCATCATCCCTCCAGTCCTATTTAATTGGTTCTCTCCAACTTTTACAGTAATGAATTTATAAAAAATATTTATGGGGGCTTCCCTGGTAGCATGGTGGTTAAGAATCCACCTGCCGATGCAGGGGACACAGGTTCGAGCACTGGTCTGGGAAGATCCCACATGCCACGGAGCAACTAAGCCCGTGCGCCACAACTGCTGAGACTGCGCTCTAGAGCCCGCGAGCCACAACTACTGAGCCCACGTGCCACAACTACTGAAGCCTGTGCACCTAGAGCCAGTGCTCCTCAACTAGAGAAGCCACCACGAGAAGCCCCCGCACCACAGCAAAGAGTAGCCCCTGCTTGCTGCAACTAGAGAAAGCCCGTGCGCAGCAACGAAGATCCAACACAGCCAAAAATAAAATAAATTTTTAAAAATTCTAAAAAAAAAAAAAATTTATGATTGTGTTAAAATGTTAAATGTTAAACATTTTCAATAATTTTTAAGTAGTGCTCCCTTCATTCAAAATAACAGCATTACACAAATTTCTAGTTCATGCTATAAACTTACCCAAGATGCCTGTCACATGGCCATAAATTTAAGCTCAAATTAGAAATTTCGCAGGATTATCACATAATATATTATTGTGAACCTTTCAACAAGAGGTTTCCTGTGGTTTAGCAAGGTTTTCCTTAACTTCAAGGTTGCCAGTTACTGAGGTTTCTAATTAGATTTGAGGCATTTTCAGGAAATTTTGCCTTTAACATTGGAATCATTTTCCAAGGTTAGTTCACATAAACACATATAATCATGTAATATTCACTTGGATTCCTTCCTTCTCAAAATAGTATACTTCATTCATCTACACTCTCCTTTAAAAACTGCCACTGTAAAATATTAAACAAATCAATGTATAACTTTAGATTTTACATTTGATGTCTAAATAAGGGTCTATCAGCTTCACTTTAAGGAAGAGGTTTTTTTGTTTGTTTTTCTTTTAAAGTTTTATCCTAACTGAAATAAATGTAGAACTACTCATCAGCATCCTCCTTCGTTTTACTCATGGTCCCAGCCACATGAGTGCAGTTAATACATGTTATTGACACTCTTACATTCAGGCTTACATTTAGACTTTACATATTGGGAGTCGCATAAACTTCTTTTTACATGGCCTCAAACTGAAAAGCAGTCCGTGTTTGAAACAAGCTAAAGGTTCTGACCTAGAGATTTTGATCAAAGAAACATTACAAACTCAGAATTCACAAAAATCTCCAAATGCTTTAAAAAACAAAAAACCCTTTTCTGTGAAAATATTGATGACCTTCTAGAAGACTATTTCTCAGACTAAACTTCCACCCCAAACCAAGCATGCCTCCTTTCACCAGAAGAACTACGTCATTTTCCCCTTTGTAAATAATTACTTACCAGAGCGTGTGGCATGTACAAAAAAAGTGAATGTGAAGGGCCCATCTGCAGCTTTCTTCTAGCAAATAGACTGATCTGTACATTGATGTTATGCCTCTATTCCTAGCCCCTAAAATTATGAAGTTGTACTTGGAACAAAGTACCTATAAACTCATTCAAGTCTTGTCATTTCAATAACCAAATTACGAAGCCTAGACATGGCTACCAAACCATGCATGAAAGCTATAGGATTTAAGTTTGCTGTCTTCAGATTACCTCTAGTGTGGAGATCTACGTTTGATTATGTTCATTCAAAAGACCATCAGTCTACTTTTATTTTCTCTGGTTTATAAATACTCACTCACAGTATGACACTAAGTGTAACCTCCTTTCAATGTTTCTCCATCCAATCATCTTCTCATAGGTTCACACTCACTTTTGAAACTTGACCTGTTGGTATTATCTAGTCAAAGGGTTGTCAAACTGTAAACGGCCAGATAATATTTTTAGGCTGTGAGAGCCAAATGGTCTCTTTCACAACTACTCAGCCGCTGCGGTTATATCACAAAAGCAGCTGTAAATCATATATAAACAAATGGATGTTACTGTACTCCAACAAAACTAAATTTACAAAAATAGGCAGCAGGCCAAATTTAACCCGTACACTGCGGTTTGCATACTCCTGCTCTAGTCAAACACACTGAACCACAACAGAGATTCACCAAATTGCCTATGAGTGCGTCAAGCGTTTGGACACTAATTTCCCCAGATAATCCATTTAAAGAAAGACTTCTTGGAGTTTGTCTCTTTCTCTTCACTCTTTCCAGCTCTTCTTGGAATATCTGAAATCAGGGCAATACTCTTATCACAAAACTAATAGCTTTAAGCAACAGAAAAGCTACATAAACATATAATACTCATATCATTAGTGAACTGAGTTCATAAAAATACATTGGACAATTTTAATTAACAGAGCCAAATCACCTCATCTGTACCATGGACCATTGCTTTCTTTTTCTAGGCAGCTGGAAAAGATTTGAGGTATATTCCTTCTGTGCTTTGCTTCCCCATTTCCTTGCATTTTCTGAATAGCAGAAATAGTCAGGTGTTAATTTCTATTAGCCTAACACGCATATCCCCTTTTTCTGCAGACAGTGATCCCTACTCTCAGGTTACTCTGGCTGCCCTGTTGCTACTTATTATCTTCTGTGAAGCCATAGACTGAATCTTAGCTAATGCTTACCTCGTCTATTCTGCACTAGAAGCATATGCATGGCCAAATTCATCCAGCTGCTTAAAAAGGAAGTAACTTTTACAGTAGTTCAACTGGCCTTTGCCATCCTTTGTCTTTTTCAGTTGTATTTTCCCTCTTAAACAGAAATATGTTTCCCTTTCATAATGGATTTTCCAGTGGGCCCTGGAGACCTGGTGTTCCATACAGAGTGCATTTCTCAGCTACTGACATATTAAATTACATACCCACTCATACATATGTAGCATTACTTGCTTAATTGGAAGTAAGACTAGTTAAGTAATGAGCATAACATACCATTGCTCTGTTTTCAAATGAGGGCTTATAAACAATTTTATCCATTTAAAAAAAGGAAACTGTCCTACAAAACTTGGTATTTTGAAAAAAATAGAGCACATAGAGTACATAGCAATTTTACACAAGCAAAAGACGTGTAGGAGAACAAAAACAAATAAAATACAAACAGAACAGATGTAGTTTCCAAGGACTGGGGGTTGGGGGAGAACGGGTGAAGATTGTTAAAGGATACAAACTTAACAGTTATTAGATGAATAAGTTTTGAGGCTGTAATGTACAACATGGCAACTATAGTTAATAATACTGCAATGTATGTTTGAAAGTTGCTGAGAAAATAGATTAAGTCCTTACCATACACACAAAAAGTTGTAATTATGTGAGGTAATTTATTGTGGTAATCATTTTGCAATATATACATATATAAAAATCACTACATTGTATATATTAAACTTATACAATATTATGTCAATTACACTTCAATAAGTCTGGGAATTAAAAAATTTTTTTAATTACTTTGGAACACTTCCTAAGAGGGAAGTTGAATGAGAGTAACAAATGGGAAGAATAATTAAAACACTTAAAATGCAGAAGTTCTTTGGGAAATCAATACTAGAACTCTAGAAACTGAAGAGTGTGTTAACTCAGTACTTGGCACCTGAGATTCAGAATCCATAAATAAGAACTGAAAATTTAGGAGACAAACTTGACCAAATAAAATTATATTTCATTTACTGGAATGTTCTGTTAATCAAGTGATGTGCCTTCCGTTTTCTTGGAAGAAGCTAGAAAGATATTACTGTTAATAATTAAATTGAGACTAGGTTTTGTGTGTGTGTGTGCATGATGGCACATCACTACTAGTTATTAGTTGAAAGAAAACTACCACTGGGTTGCCTATGAGAAATGCAATTAAGAACCATCAAAGCCATCAAGAGACCAAATGTGTATAGAATACAAATGGACTACAAAGATGTACAAGGAAATGGTTCCATAGAGGGAGTCTAGAGACACATAACCACCAGAGCTCCGGCTTTAAATGGCTTCTAATTTTTATTAGAACTCTAGGATAGAATTAATTCCATGTAAATTACTGCAAAACATCCATTTTGTGTTATAACTTGGAGATCTGACACCACATGTGAGCTTTTTTGTATTAAGACATTTAAAATAACTGAAGCATTAATTATTGAAGGAATCATGCTAGAAATTATTAGAACCATCCCAGGGAACCAGCTGCAGGGCTCTGGATGGTACAACTATTAGGCCTTAAGTCCCGACATGGCTTCAATAGGAGAGCTTTACCAGAATGATAGCCACAAAACATGATCCCATATTCGATGTTTCCCTAACTGAATTTGTTTTAACTGTAATCAACAGCATCCAGGAAATGGCATGTTGGAGTGTCTTTTAAATAACAACTCATTATCTCTCCAATATCAAATGGTTTGTCACGATAATCCCCAGTTGTAAGACTGTAGGCTTAAATTTTAAAAAAAAGAAAAAAGGAGAGGGGAGAGTATTAGTCTGCTAGGGCTGCTATAACAAAATATCACAGACTGGGTGATTTATCAACAGAGATTTGCTTTCTCATGGTTCTGGGGGCTGGCAGTCCAAGATCAAGGTGTTGACAGAGCTGGTTCCTCCTGAGGCTTCTCTCCTTGGCTTGCCAATGGCCATCTTCTCACTGTGTCCTCACCTAGCCTTCCTTTTGTGCACTTATATCCCTGTTGTTTCTTTGTATGTCCTGATCTCCTCTTCTTATAAGGACACCAGTCAGATAATCATTAGGGTGGGCCCTAATGATTAAGTTAAAATGATGCTAATTATCTCTTAAGTCCCTATCTCTAAATACAATTGTATTCTAAGGCAGTACGAGTTAGGGCTTCAGCAAAAATTTGGGTGGGGGGAGGAAGGTGGCACAATTCAGTCTCTAATAGGGAAGAACAAACAAAAGGAAGAAACCTAAAGCCATCAGGGAAAAATGCAGTGATTTGATTTATGGGAATTGGCCAAGTATGACTGGGAAATAGTAACAGAAACTACAGGACATAATAATCCATGATGAATTCAGCTACCTACTGCATGGATATACCTTGTTATGAGAATAAAGACCACATTTATAGCATGATCTACATGACCCTGCATGATCTCTGATTAACTCTCAGGAATTATTTCTTACTATTTCTGCTTCTCTCTTAAATTCAAGCTACACGGGGCTCCTTTCCATTCTCTGAACAAGCCATGCTTCCTTCTTCATAGGACCTTTGCTAGTGACATTCCTTCCACTTGGACATACTGCCATCTGTCCATCCATCATTCTTATTTTACATGTCATATCTTTGAACTCTTACTTGTGTCCCTGACATCGCTCAAGTTTTTGTGTTATACCTTCTATATAGCACAATGACTTTTTAATAGTAATTATTACAGTTTATACATTTGTATGCATATATTTCAATGAGAGCTAAGTTGTTCTAACTCAAGAAAATGGTTATTAATAATACAAGTTATCACTTATATGGCACTTTAATGCTAAAAAAGACAGGTTTAGTTTTATACATGTTAATTCACTTAATTCTTGTAACAACAAAGATGTATTTAAAATTAATAGTATCATCACTCACATTTTATCAATGAGAAAACAAAGGAACAGAAAATATATAGATTGCTCAAGGTCATATAGCTGAAAGAAAGTTTGAACTTGAATTCAGGTAGCTATGCCTTTGTAGTCTGCCCTTAACCAATATCCTATTCTGTATAGTATACTCATTACTAATTAGGTGCCATACCATTCCTGTTACATTGCACATCCCAAAATGCATTTGGATATGATGATATCAAAGCCAAAAACATTTTAAAGCTGCATATGGTTGGACTTAACCATAGTGGAGTAGAGAAAGTCATGACACATTTATCTCAGTGGAACTGACACAAGATCCAGTTCTAACTCCATAAAATAATGTTGGCAAGCAGTAAACACACAAAGTTTGGGACTTTGACAAGAATCTTATATTTGAAAAAAAAAATTAAGGCCAAATCCTACTCTAAATAACTGCAACTGGCACATAAAGGAATCAAAAAGAACATACTAGTTGAACATCCAAATTATTCCAGTCTCATGTAAAATACATACAATACACATAGCAGTTAAATGGTAAATATCTGCTAATCTGTCTGTTCTTTAGAGAGCATAGAAATGTTCTTTGGACAAGACAACAGAACTTTGACTTCCTGGGACCTCCACTACTACTTACTCTGAAGAAGTAGAGTGTAACAGTTAAGATACTAGATTCTGGAGCCAAATTAGATGGATTCGAAAGAATAATTGTTGTGTAACCTCAAGAAAGTTAACCTCCTTCAAAACATAGTGTGCTTATCTTTTGGTGTGGTAGTGAAGTTTAAATAAATTACTATACACAAAATACTTAGAACAATACCTAGCACATGGTAAGTATTCCAGGTATTAGGTATTTTATTCTCTGATCAAGAAATTTTAATGTATTGAGTTCATCTATTTTATGACTCTTCTCAGCATCACTCTAGATTCAAATGTGAATTATCTTTTGAACCTAAGTATATTTAAGGTGGGGCCCAACTGTGAAAAACAGGGCAAAAATCTCAAAGTTTCATGATTTACAGAGATGAATATGCAAACATCCCAAGTGAATCTCAAGGTGGAAATAATATTTTGTTCATCCATTATTTTTTAATTTGCTTTTCTATATCCCTACTTTTCATGAACCACTAATCCACATATGCTGAGATGCTGACTTGGAAAAGCAGACATTTCTATAGGGTATAACTGTTAGAACAGATCTTATAGCTATTGCAGATGGCTACTGACCTATGACAATTTATATGTATATATATAAATATATATACTATATATAAATATATGTGTATATATATGGTGATCCAAAACCTTTAACCAATAATTCATCACCTTGCCCAACCAATTTGAGATGATTACTTTTATTTCAACTTCTTAAACATATTTTTCATGTTTTCTATGTAAAGTATGTACTTTTTTTTTTTTTTTTAGCAGAAATGGTTTTGATATAAAGAAACAGAGGAAGAATAGATGGGGAAAGGAAGGAAGTAAAAGAGCCAAAGCAAAAAGAAAAACAAAATCCTCAGGAGATAAAAGCATTGCAAGATGAGCAGAAACCCAACATCAGCAGGGAGAGAGTCTCAAAACTGTAGATAATTATTTCAGGTAATTGTCAGCAGCAACATGATTTTGAGATAACTAAAAATACACAGACTTCAGCAAGTAAAGCAAGAAAAACAACAAAAGTCTAGTTAGTCCCGAAAGGAAGGAAGCTATAAGAAATAAGATTACATGTTCAAATATAATTAACATCCATAAATATTTGTTAATCATAAGCATGGGCAAAATTCAGCACTAAGGGGCACAGTGGAAGACAGGGTCAAGTACTGGGAAGGTGATTACAATCATTTGTCCATCCCTTAGCAACTTCCACCTAGTGGGTAAGATACATACACACAGAATTGCTGATGTATGACCTAAGTTTATGTTCTCATATTTTTTTGCCCTTGAAGAAATATAACACACACACACACAAACACACACACACAAAGTTCAAAAGCCTAATAATCAGTAAATATAAATAGACAAGACTGGCCAATAAAAGATAGTAAATGTCCTACTGGATGGAAAAAAATCAGTTTTATGATATTTACAAAAGAATACCTAAAGTTCAACATTTCAAATATACTTACATGTGGAATCTAAAAAAATAAAACTAGTGAATATAACAAAAAGAAGCAGACTCACAGGTATAGAAAACAAACTAGTGGTTACCAGTGGGGAGTGGAAAGTGGGGAGGAGCAAGATGGGGTTAGGGATTAAGAGGTACAAACTACTATGTATAAAATAAGTAAGCTACAAGGATATACTGTACAACACAGGAAATATAGCCAATATTTTATAGTAACTATAAATGGAATATAATCTTTAAAAATTGTGAATCACTGTGCTGTACAACTGAAACATATAATATTGTATAGCAACTATACCTTAATAAAGGAAAAACTGAAAGCCAAACAAATTTTTAAAAGGATTAGAAGGAAAAAAAAAACACTTTTGTAGATGATAAAGAATTCCCCAAAGAACTACAGGCAAATTGAGAAATTAATGAGATCACAAGAAAACCACATAACATTAATACCAAAAGTCAGTTGCATTTTTGTATATTAGCAACAAAGAAATAACCTCACCACCATCACAAAGGTAAAACAAAAGAAACAAAGTTATATAAGGTGTTTAGGAAAAAATCCAATAAAATATATATAATATTGATGGAGAAAAATTTTTGAAGAAACATAATGACTAAATAAAAACAGTAATATACTCCATACATTGAAAGAACATCAAAGAACCCCTAAACAAATAGGTAGTGTACCATGTTAATTAGTATGAAACAATACTGGAAAGATGTCAAACCTCTCCAAGTTACCTACAGAGTCAATGTTATTATAAACAAAATCTTAACAGGATTTTTCTTTCCTGAGGGGCTACATAACAAATTATACTAAAATTTATTTGGACGTAAAAAAATAATCTAAGAAAAAAGTATTGAATTAGAATAGAGTCTTGCTGTTCCAGATATCAAGTCTATATTCTTATTAAACTGCCGTAATTTCCACACTGTGAACAATAAAAACACTGACCAATGAAGTGGAATACAGAATATACAAATAGATTCATATTCTATATAAACACTTGAATTACAAAATTGATATTTTAGATTACTGTAGAAGTTTTGGACCATTCAACAAATAGTTACAGTTGAGATGGTTAACCATATGGAAAAAAATGAAATTCCTATCTCACATTTTAAACAAAAACCAACTATAGATGTATTATAAAGCATAGTAACGGCATGATATTTGGTGCAAGAACAGAAGTAGACCGAAGGGATGAAAACTCAATACAGACTAATTCATATATAGATATTTGATTTAAGAATAACATGGTACTCCATGATATAGTTGATGAGAGAACAATCTAATAATAGTGGTTCTGGAATAAATGAATATCCACATGGGGAAAGATGAAAATTGATCTATTTCACATAACACACACAAAAAATAGTCGGCTGAAAGTAGATGCAAACCTATATGTGAAAGTCAAAAAACTATACCCCCTGAAAGGTGTAAGTATACATGTAATATTTAATATACAATATGCTTCATGATATATGATATGTAACATAATAACCACTGTCATGTACTCTCAATCAGAACAAAAGCATTAAGCATTAAAGAACAGATAGATAAGTTTGACTATGTTGACATTAAGTTTTATTCATCAAAAGGTACCATTAAGAACCTTAAAGTGCAAACCAGAGTGTGGTAGAAAACTTACTTTCAACATATAGACGGATATAGGACTTGTATCCAAAATTTTTAAAGACAAACAAGTCAGAGGTAAAAGCTAATATAAAAATAGCTGAGGAATTTGGATAGTTAAGAGAATACAGAGCACTAAGACCTCTTATGCAGTGCTGGATGGAAATTGGTACTAAACTTTGGGAAAGTTTTATTCCTACATATTATTCATGAAGAAAACATAACTATGTTCCTCAAAACACATGCAATAATATACATACCAGCATTTTCCCTAATAGTCCTGTGATGGTTAGTTTTCTATGTCAGTTTGGTTAGGCCAAGTACGTAATCTTTGGTGAAACACCAGTCTAGATGTTGCTGTGAAGGTATTTCAAATGAGACTAACATTTAAATCAACAGACTGAGTAAAGCATATTACCCTCCATAATATGGGTAATCCTCATCTAGCCAATTGAAGGCCTTTAGAGAAAATTTAGAGATCCTCTAAAAGGAAGTAATTCTACCTCCAGACCACATTCAGACTCAAGACTGTAAGGTCAAGTCTTGCCGAGTCTGCCCTGCAGACTTTGGACTTATGAGCTCCCGAAGTCACATGGACTAATTCCTTAAAATCTCATATATACATACACACACATATATACAAGTGTACACACATGTATACATATGTATGTATACACAAATATATGATTGTGTGTATAAACACACACACACACACACACACACACCCCTTATTGTTTCTGTTTCTATGGTGAACTCAAATACAAGTTCCAAACTGTAGATGATTAACTATTTAGATGTCTATTAACAAAAGATACCTAATTGTGAGAGTCATATGGTGGAATACTGAATCAATGAAAATGAGATGTGTTTAGTGAAATATGGATTAATTTCACAAACAAAATGAGCGAAAGAGTCAATTACAGCACCACACATATGATATGGTTCCATTTAAACAAAGTTCAAGAACAGGTAAAACGAAGTTTTAGTATCTAGGGATGTGTTTCTAGGTGGTTAAATGAGAAGCAAAAGAAGAAAGTAGTCACAATTAATGACATGTAATGGTTATTTTTAGAAGGGGGAGACAGAAGAGACTGCAAAAGGGACACAAAATAGCCTTCTAGGGTATTAACTTGTAATTTCTTGACTTGGGTGACTATTCTGGGATCAATGAGCCACCCATTTTTGTTTGGGTTGCTGATGTGTGTGCAATTTCACAACAACAGTGCACTAGCAAAGAAGAATAGAAACAGCTTCAGAGGTAAGGGAACGAGATCACACACACAGACTTGGTAATAGTCTAGTTTTTAGGTTCTTTTAGACATTAATGTGGTTGCTTAATTTACTACTTAGCAAGGTCTCATGTTTTGACTTCTGGTTCATTCCACAAAACTGAAAAGCAAGAAGACCGAGATTAGGATGGCCTGCTTTTCCTGAACTGGTGGCTGAGGACCCTACAAAGGCAGATGTTTTTAAGAAATCAGTTCTTGATGTGATAGTACTATCAGCCTGCATGGAAGACTAAGCATTTGGAATGACTGGTCTGTGTTGCTTGCAGGCCATGTGGAAGCTGAGCTGAGCTGAGTCAATGATCCAAGGACACAATGTTTGGAACTGATCACATCCTGAATACCTTTTTCAGCTTTCTGCAGCCAGTTGATTACCCAACACTGCTGCATCCATACAGTTTTGCTAATACGCTTGGTCTTAGCTGACCATGGTGCTGTTCTATAAGACATTGCTAATATTCAAGACATTGTATAAGAAACTTTACCAGATCTAAGGTGGCAGGTTAGAAACATATAGCTTGTAAAAAAAAAAAAAAAGAAAAGAAACATATAGCTGTGACTTCTGAAATAGACCAAGGATATGGCAAAGAATATACTCTGTCAATTTCCATGTACCATGGTAGCCAAATGTTTATTCCAATCAGCTCAACCCTATTTTCCCTTAATTAGAAACATTCTATTTGTAACACTCTCAACTGCCAGTTCAATGGATAAATTTTACTGGGACCAAATAGCATCTTCTTTTATAATTTAACCATGCCCATTCCACCCTGCAGTCTTGCTTTTATAATCACAGTTTTTATGCTACTCTTTGGAAATCAGGCAGTTGAATCCCCATGAACAAAAATCACCGTATCTTTTTAAATAAATAAATGAAATAAGAGAGGACTCTGTAAGGAATACAGCAGGAACAGAATGGTCTAAACACTGAGAATCACATCTATTAACACTGTTTTCTTTGGTTTGTGAAATCATAGTGACCTAAACTTCTAGCTAATGTGCAAAATCCATACCACCTGTATGGGTATAACCTGCCGTCTCTAAGTGCTTTTATTGGATAAAATGTGATTGCTGTTGTAAGTAAGTTTCTTTATACCTGCTGTCTGATGCCTTTAAAATATCACACTCACATGATTTTGGCTAAGATTTCATCTTTCCTTTGCTTAAGGATACTAGAGTCCAGACTTATTTCCCCTCTTTATAATAAAAGTCTAAATGGCACCAGGCCTCTTTCACTAAAAACTAATCTCTGATAAAGGGACCAAGGGGTCCTCTGATATCTGCATTAATGACAATAAAATGAATCATGATATAATTCAAATACAATTTTTAATCTATCTCAGTGTTTTACTTGGAACTCAACAAGATTGGGGCATAGTAAATTTAAAAAATTAAAAGCTGTTCAATCCAGTTATAGCATGATAATTTGAGACGTTAATTTGAGTCTATTCCATCTATATTTATTTTCTCTCCCAACACATGACACAAAACACACACACACACGACACACCTCTTCACACACTAGAACACCCATGTTCTAAGAAGGTAGCCAGGCCCATTGCAATACCCTGACTCAGATCATACAAGGCAGGGAGCAGATGCCGCTAGAGTCTCCCGCTCTGATAGAAGTCTAAACTCGGTAAAGAGGTTACTTTAGGTGTCCTGGGCAAGAAAAAGATTTTGAGATATAGCAAAGAGATGGGAAACTTCCCTGGAATCTGAAAAAGGGATGTACAGCAGGGGATACCTTACTAGCTATTAAGGAAGGAAAGGGCTGCATGGTACACCTAGGTAGAAGATAAAATCCCAGCATATTTATACCTCATATTGAAAAAATGAACATTCAATCTTTTAAGTAAATCTTTCACTCAGGAAAAAAATGTTCTTACTGTAAAATTCTAATGATCATCAACAGGGTTTCCAACTCCTGAAAATATTCCCATAATGTCAAGCACGACACAGAAGCCTAGTAAAATTAAGAATCCAGATATAGTTCAATCTCTTGCACCTGTCAGTTTATGTCAGGGACCATAACCTGGCTTTCTCTTCCTCCTAAGGAATACAGAAAGACAATGACTAAGGTCCCAGCATACGTGGTATCAAATGCACACACATCTCCCATAGCTACTAAAGAAAACATCTATTCCTGCTTTTCCAGACATTTAACCTTTTACCTTTTCCCCAATCCCTGTATACTTTTTATCACAGTCTGCCCTCTGTATCTGTGAATGTGGAACCCGCAGAGATGGAGGGCCCAGTGTACTATGCCATTTTATATAACAGACTCTAGCATCCATGGATTTGTGGTGTGCATGTGCCTTGGAAACAATCCCCCCCATATACCAAGGGGCAACTGTATCCCCAATCACTATAATGTTGACCTTTGGGAGTCCCACAGTCATGAAAAGACTTATGGCATTTTCCTGGTTTGATACTAAGGGCTGCTCTTTGTGAGTTTGAATAGTACCAGAAGGACTTAAGGCTCTTTACATTCCATCACTTCTCAACATAAGCAATTTTCCAAGGGAGTTATTATTGCCAGTTTCTCTCAGATGAGAAAACTGAGGCTCAGCATGGTTAAGTGACTCACCCTAGATATGAAACTGAAAAGGTGGCACTAGGATTTGAGGGTTGTCCTGCCTGGCTCTTTCTACCTGTCATATATCCCATCCTCAGCGAGTTAACAAAAGTACTGATACCTGGATCAGAAGGTCCAACTTTTTGTTTAGAATCTTATCTAGAAACTGCATGTAAACAGCTACTCAAAGGGATATTTAAGCATTATTTTGATAGTTGAGATTTAAATAAAATCAATCTGAGAGGACACAATTGCTTTTCAGTCAGCATTAAATGATTATACAAGAGATACTGCCCAGAGTGCCTTTTGATTGGGGCAATTATCCTAATAATACAGAAGTAGTGCAAAGGGACAACTGTTATTGAAGGGTTGGAAGGAAGAGATTTTGATTTTCTGAGGTTTAATTCTTAAGGCAAAATATTGATATATGAGTTAATTTTCTAATTCACAGGGGTTCTGAAAATCTAAGGGAAAAGTCCACAAATACTAACTAGACTGAGAAAAGCTATTCATTCTACTTAAACTAAACACACACACATACACACACACACACACACACACCCTAAGCGTTTAAGCCTTGGGAAATTGAGGGGAAAAAGACTTTTACATGAGTATAAAATTCTCATCCAGACCTACATGCTCTGATTTATACTTAAAGCCCCTGCCCCAGCTCTTCTTTTCAGATTACTGGAAACTTTGTCATGTGAGTAGCACCAAAAGAGTGTAGAACAAGGTGAGAAAACCTGCCTTGTGCAAGGAGACATCCCAAGAATATCAACATCAGGCCCAAGTTAACAGGTGACACTTCTCAGCAATATAAACATAGTAATTTCAGATGCTTTACTGCCAATCAGTGATCACAATCACCCCGTTTATAGCACTTTTCCCTTGACATAAAAAGATACCGCAGGGGCTTCCCTGGTGGCGCAGTGGTTGGGAGTCCGCCTGCCGGCGCAGGGGACGCGGGTTCGTGCCCCGGTCCGGGAGGATCCCACATGCCGCGGAGCGGCTGGGCCCGTGAGCCATGGCCGCTGGGCCTGCGCGTCCGGAGCCTGTGCTCCACAGCGGAAGAGGCCACAACAGTGAGAGGCCCGCGTACCGCAAAAAAAAAAAAAAAAAAAAAAAAAAAAAAAAAAAAGATACCGCAGGAGAGCTCTTGTGATGCTGAATACATTTGTTATAAATTATACAAGAAAAAGTCAAAACTGTTTGCAGATTACGCCTATATCAGCAAAAGTATGGATAAAAACCAAAAGTAGAGTCAAATAGCAATTTAAGAAAATTCAACTTTCCTCACCTTTCCCAGAGAATTTTTCTAACCATTTGTAATGGCATTTCCTTTCTTGTGTTTGTTTCTATAGCTCTTACATTATATGAGCTACATTACATTGTATCTTAGCCAATTATGTCTTACTCTAAGGCTTTTCTCCTCTTCAAACATGATTCAAGCTTTTGAAAATGATAGACTGAGTTTCATTTATTTACTATCTCCCATTGCTCCAAGTATAGCATTTGACAATTAGTTAATATTGTTCTGTTGATTAACTTCTGGAAAGACAGACATGGAAAATGAGAACTATGGTTAGGGACTAAGAATGCAAAATAAAACTTAATCCTTTCCCTGTAGGAATTCACAACCCTGTGAAATAGGAATTAGAATCCAGGTGGGCATATTTGAAACAAATCCACCTCACAAAGACCCTAGGGAATATGGAAAGCATTTTTTTTTAACCTACTCTGCAAAACAGACAGCTTCCCCATAACACAGTAGGTGATCACTACCCCCAAATAGAAGATAAATTCTTTAGAGGTAAAAAATTATACACATACACACCTCAGAAAGGTCACATGAAAATAATTCTACTCAGAAAGTGAGTTGGTAAAATTGCTGCAAAATTACCCAAATAATTCAATTTTGCTATGTGTCACTGATAAGTATTTTCTAAGTCATTTCATATACATTCTTATTGTTTGGAGGAGAAAGAACTATTGTTCAGAACCTTCTGAAATAATATTTTTTGAAAATGAACCTAAAATTGAGAATCAAAGTATATACATTCTTTTTCCAAAGGCATTATGTAGCATTCAAGCTTCATCTTTAACCCCAAGCATGTAGGCAGTAATGAAAATGTCACACAGGTTGCTAGAGTGTATTATTAAAAAAACTAAAATATAAATCAAAGGAGGTAGGAATATTACTCTAGAATTTACTGGCTGTAAGCTATGTCTCATATTACTCATCAAGATTGAAAAAGTCATATTTACTCTCATAGGAAATTAAGGAGACTTGAAATGACTTAATGCAAGTTATTTTAACTTACAGGGCAGTTGTGCAAAAGTGAACAGATTAAATTCCTACTTTCAGAGGAAGCCACAACAGAAATGCAGGTAGACAGTAATGGAATAATGAGACAGCTTGAGTGCTTGAAAAGTAATTCTTTTACACGACTTTATTCACTAGGTCTTTCAGATTCACAGATGTTAGGGTCAGTACCAGTAGGTCAGCAGCAATCAGAGGGCTGGCCTGGCAGGTCACCCTTCTTGAGGTCAAGAGAATGGAAACCAACTGGCAAGAGCGGGCAATATTCACCAGCTTATCACTGACGCACAGTTTATGATTATTCAAGAGAAGCTCCTGGACCTGGTCTACCACTAAAGATAGAATAAAGTAAATGACTTGGGCTAAGGGGTCTCAAACCATCACACCAAATTAAGTATTAAAAACCTACCATTATCACCCATTCAAAATCCTGAAATACAATTCATACATAATATAATTACTTAATAAGATATTTTTATTGTAAATTATTCTTATATGACTTTTAGGTCACTGAATGGAATTAAACGTATCTTTCTAATACATTAATCATCCTGGCACAACTTCCCTAGACTAAATACTGAAGTAGATAGATCTATACACAAAACAAAACAAATTGAGTACTAAAGCTATAAAAGTAGATCAATACAGATATGTCTTTATGTAACCTATGGGGCAGAATAGTCATTAATGCCACTTTTCAAGGTAGTGGAGAAATCTTGGGACAGTTTTATCCTAATAAGTGAAAACTTTGCACAAATGCTTAAGAGTTACATGCCTGGAAAATTCAGTGTGTTTTAAAGCCACGCAAAAATTATGTTTGTATGTAGACTAGAAATGGGTAATAGTCTCAGATAGCTATAAATAGGTCTAGCAAAATATTCATTTGCAGGTGTTCAAATATATCTGTCCCCCAACTACTAAAGCCAATAGTGTCCTCCAAACCTTATAACAAACCAAAACCCCCTCCAACAGATATCCAAATTTGCCTTAGGAAGTAGTACCTTTCCAGTTGAGAATTACCATCCTAAGTCTTGGAGAACAAGATTAGCAATAGACATCCTGACAGTAGGGAACACAAAAGAAAACAAGAAAAGATAATTGAGCACCTACACTATGTAGTTAGTGTACTATGAACTTCATATAAAACATTTTACTTCATTTTTCCAATAATTCTGCTGAACAATGAGATTATACCCACTAAAAGATGTAGAAACCAAGTCCCAGAGAGGGCAAATAACATTCCTCCAATGCATAGCTTGTAAGGAATAAGCTTGTAATACCATAAGGTATTTGGAGCAAGTCTCTTAGAGGCCTATGCATTCCATTCACCATGTTCTTAATGGTTGGCAAGAAATGCAACTTTAACAAGAGAACATCATTTAAATGAGACTAAGAGTGATGTTATCTTCAAAGGATGTACTGATATCTATATGAGAAAACTAAATTCTATAAGTATATCAAGATTTATGTTGCAATATGAGAAAACAATAAGACTGAGTTACACAAATTCCAAACTCTGGAATGAATTAGATATACATAAGCATAAAACTGATCACAATTAGAAACAGAGACAGCTAGGTCTAATGAATAAAAAGTCATGGAAGAATTTCTGAAGTCACATTTATGCTATATGGTTTTTTTCTTATTTTTCTTCTTCTTCCCGCCCTAATTCAAAGTGATCTAATAAAATCTCCCATCTACCCAAATTTCCTACACACAAACTCATATGCAAAATTTCGGTGCATGAGTTTATGTGAAAGAGAGAGTAGCCATGCTTTGATACTTCTATGCACTTTGCAAAACACATTGCAATTATGATTAAAAGCTATTTTTAAAATATGAGGCATTAAGTCTGAAATCTGAATAGTTTCAGAAAACAAGAGATTGAGAATTATCTCTAAATTATTATACTATCCCTGAGAAGAGATACACTTCTGAAATAATGTCAAAAGAAAAAAAAATCAGATAAAAATTTTATTTCTGTCCCTAGAGCAAGCTACTGTTACCAATAATATTGTCATAAGGAATTTAAATCATTTTTCTAATTATAGTTTTGTAACATACAATTTAATTATCTAGTGGAAAAGTTAATTCCACAATACCAGCCATTCTTACTTTTAGATTTGCAAAAATCCTAATTTTAAAGAATTCCTTTAGATAAACAAAGGGCAGGTCAACCCAGCTAAATTTGCTAAGTTTTTCTTCCACAATAGGCAGGAAAAACCAAGTACCTCATCACAGTGATTCTACCTACTCACTCTCTCATCTTTCCCTTGTCCATACTCTTGGAAGCTATTTTAGTTTAAGCCCTCATCATTTACCTTCTCAATCACTGCAGAAACTTCAACTAGTCTTCCAATTCCAGTTTTACCCCATTTTAATATGTCCTTCCTACTGTTATCAGAGTGCTATTTCCAGAATTAAATATGATCACTCTCCTGCTCACCATCATCCAATTTTCTCCATCATTATCAAGATGTAGTCCAAAGTCTCTCAGCATGGCCCCTTCTGGTTTACAGTCTCTTTGGTTCTCAACTTTCACCATTCCTTCAAAATATACTCCATCAAGGAATCATAGTAAACAATCTGTAGTTTCCTAAATGAATCAGGTCTGCCCCAACCCTTTCCAGTTTCTCCTATATGTTGTTCTCCATTTCTAATATATCCCTCCAGCATTTGCTTCAAGAGCTTATACTCAACCTCTAGGAGTTAGCTGATGCTTCATGACCTCCAGGAAAATTGTGGCTAAATTTCTCTCCTCTCCTCCATACATATCCTATTATTTAATAAGGTATAATTGTCAACTGGCTTATCAGCCCCTACCATCATTAGATTGACCATCACAAGAACAAGGATTTTATATGTGATCTGTGTCCCCAACATATAGGACATTGTGAACACTAAGGCATTTTTATTGAATAAGTATGAAAAATAACATTACCCTTTTTATTCCAGAATAAAGTCGTACATACCACTCTAATATTGACTCATTTTGAAGTTTACAAATGTCATTTATATTTTTAATACAGTCAGGAAATACTGCAAGTAATAATTCCAAGAAGTTGTATAGGATGATACTACAAGTGTGTAATAAGATATATACATTTTTGGTGATTTATGATGAGTTATGTCTCAACTCTAATAAATCCACAAAATAAAAATTGATATTTGAGAATAAGTCAATACTGTTCTACTATTATGACAAAATACAGATTTCCTATTATAAGGCAAGTTCATTTCAAAAACATGAATGAAATAGTGCTTTAAAAATAATTCCAACTGGTTAAATTTAGTCAAAATAAAAGAATATTCTATCACCTCTTGATTCTGATTTAAATTTTATTAACCCTAAGCCCTTGCCTTTTATTATCTCTTTTTGAGATAATACTTAAACACAACCATATAAAAAAATTATACTAAATGTAAATGGCCTGAATACTCCAGTTTATGGGCAAAGATGGCAGGCTGAATCAATAACCGGCAGGCTGAATCAAAAACCAAGATTCAGCTACATGATGTCTACAAGAGATACACTTTAAACACAGATAACATAAATAAGTTGGAAGTAAAAAATTATAAAAAGAAAGATATGTTAATGGTAAGCTTGAAAAAGCTGTTGCTACATTAATATCTAAACAAGTAGAACCAGAAACAAAGTATTAAGCAGGTAATTTCATAATAAGTTAGATAATCAGGAAAAGATAACAGTGACTTTAAATTTCATTAAATAAAATCTAACATAACTAAAGGGGGAAATATATAAATTTACAAAGTCAGATATACTATTGATTAAAGAAAATTAGAACAGCCTTATCAACCTAATTGACCTGAGTTCATTTAACACTGTATCTTAAATGAAGATTATACACATTTCATTTGCACTTGGAATGTTCACCAAGACAGACCACAAGTCATAAAATAAGTCAATAAATTTCAAAAGAAGAAAATTGTAAAGGTATGTTCGTTATCTGACAAATGGAATTGAATTAGTAATTAACAACTATAACACATACAAAACCCCCTGAATATTTGTAAATTAGGTACCTCACTTCTAGATACCCTATAATTCCAAAAGGAAATAAAGGGAAGTTATTATTTCATACTAATGATAATAAAAACTCAGTATACCAAAATGTGAGGAACACAATGTTTAGAGAGAAATTCATAGTTTTAAATGGTTATATTTAAAAAGATAAAAGATATGCAAATAATGACCTAAGTTTCAGTCTTAAACTAGAAAAACTCAACCTAAAGTTGGAAAAAATAATCAGGGCAGAAATAGATAATAAACATTAAAGAAAGTCAATAAGATCAAATATTGTTTCTTTAAAATGATTAATAAAATTAACACCTTGTAAGCATATTAATTTCCTAGGGATGCCGTAAAAAACTACCACCAACTGGGTGTCTTAAAACAAAGGCCAGAAGTTCCAAATCTAGGTGTCAACAGGGTTGGTTTCTTCTGAATGTTCTGAGGGAGGATCCATTCCATGCCTCCCAATTTCTAGTGACTGCTGACAATCTTTGGTATCCCTTGCCTGGTGACTGCCCTCTAATCTCTGCCTCCATCTTCATGAGGCTTTTTCCTGTGTCTTCTTTTCTTTCTCTTACTAAGTCACTAACATTGGATTTAGGGTCCACCCTAATTCAAAATGATTTCATTTTGAGACCTTTACCTTAAATTACATCTGGAAAGATCTTTATGACAAATAAAGTCACATTCTGAAGTTCAAGGTAGATATAATTTGGGGGACACTGTTCAACTTACTATAAGGCCAATCAAGTAAAAAATATAAAAAACAAATTAAAATATTAGGAATAAAAGTTTCTTTAAAATGATTAATAAAATTAACACCTTGCAAGCATATTAATTTCCTAGAGATACTGTAAAAAACTACTACCAACTGGGTGTCTTAAAACAAAGGTCAGAAGTTCCAAATCTAGGTGTCAACAGGGTTGGTTTCTTCTGAATGTGCTTCCAAATATGCTTGCAAGGTGTTAATTTTATTAATCATTTTAAAGTTTATTTTAAAGTGATGAGTTTATTATTCTTGAAACTAGATATTAAGAGAACATAGGGATTTATGATACCAATGGATGCCAATAAATAATTCCTAAAAAATGCAGAACTGAAGAAAAATAGAAAATATGAATAACCATGTTTATTGCTATAATATAATTAATATCTAGTAACATATTACATTGAATTAATAATGAAAATCTTCCCTTGAAGTACAGAACTACATGGCTTCTGTGGTGAATCCCATCAAACCTTTAAAGGAAGAAATAAAACCAATCCTTCACACACTCCTTTAAAATGCAGAGGTGTAAGGATGACTTTGTTTCCTGAAGCTCTGTTACTGAAAACTGGCAAAGACATTAGAAGAAGCGCAGACCAATAAATGCATGACTCCTCAAAATATAAGCAAATTCAGTTCAGAAAAACAAAAAAGGATCCTATTTTAAGATCATATAGGCTTTATACAAAGAAAGCAGATATAAAGGGAATAAAAGTGAAAACTGATAAAAGTTAACACCCATTCATAACAAAAACTCAGAAAATTAGAATAGAATAAAACTTACTCAACCTGATAAAGGTGTCTATGAAAACTTAGAGCTAATCTCATGTGCAATGGTGAAAAACTAAGTACTTCCCCCATATGATTGGGAGCAAGGCAAGAATGTATATGCCCACTGCATCATTTCAATAATGTTACTAGAGGTCCTAGCAAGTGCATTAAGGCAAGAAAAATAAATAAAAGGCATATGCAAAAGCACATATATTGAAAAAAAACTGCAGATAGAGAGATATACATTAAAGTTCTAAGGACTCTACCATAAAAACTTACTAGGATTATTAGGTGATTTTATCAAGGCCATAAGGCACATGGCTAATGTAAAACAAAAGAACTGTATTTCTTTATGTAGTAGTAACAAGCAACTGGAGAAGGAAATAACACTACTATTTCAAACTTTTTTTTTTTTTTTTTTTGCAGTACGTGGGTCTCTCACTGTTGTGGCCTCTCCCGTTGTGGAGCACAGGCTCCAGACGCGCAGGCTCAGCAGCCATGGCTCACAGGCCCAGCCACTCCGCAGCATGTGGGATCTTCCCGGACCGGGGCACGAACCCACGTCCCCTGCATTGGCAGGCGGACTCTCAACCACTGCGCCACCAGGGAAGCCCTCAAACGTTTTTTTTAAAAATTAAAATAAATTTAACAAAATATATGCAAGACCTCTAGCTAAAAACTACAAACATATCTGAGAAAAATGAAATAAGACCTAAATAAGTGGAGAGTTTTGTCATGTTTATTGACTGAAACACTCACTATTGCTAAGATGTTCATTTTCCCCAAATTGATCTATAAAGCCAATTCCATTCAAATCATAATTCTAGCAGGATCTTATAAGAATTGAAAAGGTGACTCAAAACTTCATATGAAAATGCAACTAGCCAATTTATTTTCAATAATTAGAAAGCAAACATAAAACAGCAAAGACTTGGATGACATTTCACAAAGGATATATAATCGGCTTATAGCCACATGAAAACCTGCTCAACAGCATTAGCCATCAGGGGAATGCTAATTAAAACCATGGTGAGATACCACCTCATACCCACTAGAACCATTAGAATGGCTAAAATTTAAAACACCTATAATATCAAGAGCAGATGAGGATGTGGAACAATTGTAATACTGGAGGTATAAAATGTCACAACTACTTTAGAAAACATTTTGGCATAGTCTTATGATATTAAACATGTACCTTCCATCTTACCCAGCAATCTCACTCCTAAGTATTTACTCAAGGAAAGGAAAAGAGATATCTACTTAAATTATTGTACCTGAATGATCACAGCAGCTTTACCTGTAACAGCCAAGAACTGGAAGCAAACAAAACTGTTGCTTGTTGCCCAACAAGTGAATATATAAACAAAATGTGGCATATCCATACAATGGAATACTACACAGTAACAACTACAATAAAAGCAGAGCCATGTAAGTAACATGAAACATTAAAAGCAAAATTGCCTTGAGCAAAAGAAGCTGAACACAAAAGTACACAGACTGTATATTTTTATATAAAATTGTGGTATTTACAGAAGTAATCTATAACGATAAAAATCAGATCATTAATCTGTCTGCCTGAGACAGAAGTATGTGGAATAACTGCAAAGGTACACAAGAAAACTTTCTAGGACAATGTAAATGCCTATCTTTATTGATGTTTCAATTATACAGTGTACATATTTACCAAAACAAATTGTGCACTTAAAATTGTTTTTTGTAAATTACTTCTATAGAGTATCAAAATAAGTTAGAATGATTAAACAACTGTAAGAACAGGTTTGCGCTAAGGTTTAAATCACCCTCTTACTCATCCCTAGTATCCCAGAGGAAAGATGGAACTAAATTGGCAGCACAGAAAAGTTACAAAGAAATAGAGAAAATAACTATGGGTGGATTGAAGAAAATGTAAAAACAAAGAAAGTGGATGAAGAAATGAATTAAAGAATAGGAAAAGCTTTGGGGGGTATAGAGCACAAATTTCTAAAGCACATAATGTATAGCCCTGGTGTAAATAATAGGAGGGGTCTAGGGTGACTGGTGAATATGATTTTCAAAATTTTTAAGTGTCAAAATCCTTTCATCTACTCATAGGATGACCTCTGATTTAGCTACTTTCCTTCTTTTTTTTCCAATCAAATGTTAATTTAAAATCTACTTACCCTATGCATCCTGAAATATAATTAAAAAATGAGTGACATTTCATTGCCTTGAAGTAGCTCATGTTCCAGTGGGATAATTGAAACATAACAAGAGCAGGGACAGATACGTATGTATGTGACGTTTATTATTGGAGCACAATGGAAAGGCATTTTACTTAACTTGGAGAGGACAAAGGTTTCTGAAGCCTTCCCAGATAAGTCAGAAAGGATGGTGGAAAAAAAGACAAAGAATGTTCCAGCTTGGAAATTAGCATAAAGAAAAGCACACGATCACTGGAATACAGAATACCAGATTTGGGATATACACAGATTATAATGAAGAGATTAGAAGGGACCGATTGTGGAGGGCTTCCTATGTTACATTAAGCACCGTGGACAGCTTTTTTGTTCATTTGTTTTACCTGTTTGTTTTTTTGACAGATCCTATAGAAGCAGGGTGAACACTCGGCTAGGTTTGCCTAGTACAATCATAATTTATACCTACTATCTAGTGTCAAATATTGATAATAGTCCCTTTCACTCTCAAAATTGTCACAGTTTAGATAGAGGGGTGAATATCTTTTAAATAATTTTAAATAAAGTATTAACAGGACAATTTCTGTTTCAGGTACAACGTTCCAGGTTGCAGTGTGAAGAATGCATTTGAGAAAATAGGACACTAGAAGTTCACTCATGAACATGATGTAATAGTCCAGTTAAGAAATGACATGGGACTAAAATCCTAAGGTGGTAATGCAGTTCGTGAGAAAGGAACCACTTTAGGAGCTATTCTGGAGGTAAGGTCAGAATGTGTAAAGTCATAGAAAGAAGAATCAGTAAATATTCTTAAATATTTGTGGCTAAGGCCAAAGAGAAACACAAAGGAAGTTAAAGAGGGAAGAAAGAGAAAAGAAAATTTAGAGCAAAACAAGCAGAGTGGTGATGTTTAGGGAGAGTGATCCAGAGCATTAAATTCATCTGTGGGTCAGTAAGGTAAAGTAGATACAACACCAGAGGAAAGACGCAGAATGTTTAGAAAACTGAGCAGAGCGCGGCTGAGTTTTGATGTAAGAAAGGACAGGCTGAACTAAGGAATGGTAGATAAGGACCCATATCCTGAAAGTTTCCACAGGCCACTTGTTGGAGTTCAGCTGTATCCTGGGGGAAATAGGGGATCAGCAGAAATGTATAAGGTAGGTAGTAAAATTATCAGCTTGGTATTTCACATACAGTGCCTTGGCATAATGAAGTGGTCAGTATTTTATAGGGGACTGTACTCAAAACGACCTTTAGAAGGGAAGCCTATCCCCTAGCACCACTATATGAAGGATATTTCTGATCTAAAGAAAAGATCTGGTCCTTTTATAATGTGACGTGTCATTTTATTTTAGCATATATACGTGGTCTAACTGCCAAATCAGCACCCAAGAAATTCAGCTCCTAAGACCTTAAAAAGTCAAAAGCTGGGGAATATCAAGAGTTTCATGTCTTAAAAATAAAAGAATAGTGAAGAGTTTGGAGAAATAGGCTCAAATATATGTTTGCATTGGGTCCTGACCAATGGAACATGGGGAGATATGGGAAGATCCTGCTACACAAAGAATTTGTCCTAGTTGAGAACTGTTAGTTGCCTTTTACCCAGAAAGTGTCAATATGGCCAAGAATAGAGGGTGGTAAGGAAGACATGCTATTGAAGCTTGGCAACACTTGGTAAGATTGCAGAAAGACTCAGCCACTTTATGGCTAACCCCCTTCCTCCTACAAAAGAGCTAGATAACCGCAATGAGTTAATAATTCCTCACCTGAAAATGTGATTTTATTTTACTGGTTATATCAACAACCTATGTTGTCAAAGTACATCTCAACTCTTTATAGAGGTCGGTGGCCAAATCAGATAGGAAACTCCTATAAACAACAAAGGGGATATATTCGTAGTGTTAGAAGATAAGAGCTTTCTCCCTTCGATTTTCTCATTACACATCTACCCAGTTCAGCAGCTACCATAAAAGTCGCACACATAATGATCACACAGGCAGGCACACATTTGGTTGAACTTGTAACTTCAGAGAACAGAATGATAAGGAAGGCACCAACAAGTTTGTTCTCCTCTGCATTTGGAGGTTTGAATATTCCACCACCGAAAGCAAACTTTTCATTGCACTATTTGTGGTTATAGGGAGTCTGGAAGGCATTGTGCATTCTACTACATAGAGTCAGAGGGAAAAAAATGGAATTTAGGAATTTTCATTCTTCTTAAAAAGAGAGAACACAGTTTATCTAAAAGCAAGAATCAACTTAATATTTCAAACTATAAGAGAGTGTGAAGTGATCTTTAAAAGATATAAGAATGTAAAGCTATTGAATTTACTACACAAGGTCACACACCAGTCACTGACACAGCAGATATCCAGATGCATACTATTTTTGCCTTTCTACATTCAATCCAGTTTTAAGGCAGATTGCAACTGAGTCAATCACATTCAGAATTTCAAGGAATAAGGCTTTCACCATGTCACAGGAAAGGTAATTTCAACCTAATAGATTTCATTAGACTGTGAATTTTAGGTTGAAGCCATTTCTAAAAGTATTGCTATGGAGTAAAATACAACATAGTTAAAAAGGTTCCTCAGTAACCTGTCCTTCCTTAGTATAGTCTCACTGTTTCTGGTTATGCTCCTTTGGACAACCCTAAATCATTGTGCTCTTACTTGATGTTTACATCCTTTCAATGACTTGAATTTTTTTAGTAAAATCTACAGGAGGATAAGACCTTTCTTACTATGTTAGCATATTTAACCTCTGGGGAATGTCTGCTTTCATAGTTATGCACAGATTTCATATTTATACAAATATTCTGTGCCGGGGGGGTATAAAATGGCTCTCCCTCATGAATATTCAACACTGCCATTTCTTCTAGTAAGACACAAACATCTTTCTTTGTGGATACTAAACACTAGGCTGTCTATATATTTCCCCACTTCATGCTTTGTTTGCATAAGCCTGATGAGATTCAGGGGCTGCCAAAGCAGACCTTTACTTTCCCAGGTACCACAATATTCTAATATCTCCATCCAGATCATTCAATAGCATTTTTCAGATTCAAAATTTCAGTATCATATGGGCTTCTCCATATATAATTCTAGATGCACAAAATAAGACGATAAATTTTAAAAATTTGGCTTTGACTTGTGGTAGAAAGGAGCTAGCAGGGACAGGGTACCTGTATGGCAGTCCCTTTGTGGAATGAGTTCTTGCAAGACAATCTTTTGCATGCTCAGATTTCAAAACCTAATAGCAAAGAAAAAGGCAAGTGAATGACCTCTAGAAAGAAATTTGGAAATTCCTTAAAGTGAGCAATTTCCCTTATATAATAACACTGTTCACAATAAAGAGTTGTCATCCATTCATTTACACATTCAATAGATGTTTTGAGCATCCAGTATGCCAGGAACCATTCTAGGCTCTGAGAATACAGTAGAGAACAAAAGAGATAAAGTCCCTATTAGGACTGAGCTTACATTCTAGAGGAGGGGAGACAGAACATAAATAATAAATGAATACACAAATTAATGGAAAAATGGTTGAAAGAATGAGTATATTAAGTAGTGGTGAGTATATAAAGGTGATGTGATTTTAGGAAACTATTAATCTGACATGTTAATATACTTGTCACAGACGTGTGTATAGTATCTTACAGATTACATGTGCATTGTTTTATTCTTACAACAATAGCATAAAATTTAGTATGGGTTCTGTCACTTTAAAGATAAGGGACAAGAAAAGATTAACTGAAAAAAGTCACTTGCCCAGAATATGTAGCAGAATTGTGGATTCAATGTATAGTGATTGATTCTAGCTTCAAGTGTTTTCCATCACAGGGACCATGATCTTAGGTGGTTCTATTGTTCACCCATTTCACCATGATTCTCAGAAATGATCTGGAGAAGGTCAAGATATAATTAAAGTATAAAAGTATGGTTGGAAGTTTCTGGACTAAACATTAACATGCAAAAGGGATTTAACCACAGCAAAAAAAAAAAAAAAAAATTGTAGCCAGCTAAATGAAGACTGTTTAGGGTAAAATAAGAAATCTTAGAGGAAGGGAAATAATAGTCTTCCCTAGGATAGAAAGAGGGGAAGGTATCCCGTCCCTTCTCTACCAACTTCAAAGGAGTATATCATACATGTGGGAAAGTGGGTGCTTCAGTGAGAGGTTGAAGGAACATGTAACATTAAGAAATTAGTGGAAGCCTGAATTTCAGGCCTCCTTCTAGATTAGTCCAACCCAGATGATGCAAACAGAATTGGAGGTCATGCCCATGAATAAAGATTATAAATTTTCGTTGTATTTTGTTTATGTGTTTGTGTTTGTATATGTGCGTGTTTCCTTCTGGGGAAAGGGAGTGTGAGAGATAGGATTCCAAAGTGGGAATGAAGGCTCATCAAGGTGCTTCAAACTATCAAAAGGGTTGGTACAAAAAAAGGTCCTAGAAATGCTCTCCAGAAACTTGACTATGTAGGGCTTGTGTTTTTGCAACACTTGCTGCCATGGGAATGCTTTCACAGATTTCTTTGGGCCCTTTGCTCTCTAGAGTGAGTCAATTAGAATGGGTTTCACAGGCTTTGTGTAGAGATGAATGACTTTCTTTTGCCAAGGCTCTGTCCTCCCCAAGTAGCAGAGAGGGGGTGATAATGCATAAATGTTGATGTGTGCTCCTTCTTCCTGAGTACCCTATAAACCAATAGAATATCACATCACATTGGCAAACAACAACTTGGAGATAATCTAGAGGAAGCTTTGCAATCAAATGATCAATTCTAACCCATTGGTTGTGGTCCCAGCTGTGACTCTCGCCTCCAGACTTTCCCTACCCACTTGGAAGCTCTTGTTGGGGAGGGAGTCATAACTACAAAGACTGCATCGTATTAATTCTTCCCTCATAATAACAGTGAGCTTTAGCCTCCTGACTCAGAGCTCTTTTTTTCTCCCCTCAAACAGCAATGCCATTATTTAAACAGCCACCTTGAAAACCACAGTGCTTTCTCTAGCAATTCTGAGAGAGGTGAGTTCTTAGATTTCTTAATTTTAGCAGATTCTTTATCCATTCTCATGAAAAAGTCCTTAAGGTTATAAATAGCTTTAAAATAATTCCACCACAAGGTCTTTGTAGATATTCAAATCCTTTCAAATCTGAAACCACCCTGAAAAAGCATGCAGAGAAAAGTAGACTAGATGGCTCACTGAAATAGACCTTTTCCACCTCTACAAGGAAAGAGTTTCATGAGAACAATGGAAAAGCTGTAGAGCTGTGAGGTTAAATAAATAAATAAAATGGGTTGTTGAATCTGTCTGTCTAGCTTCAGTTAGCTTTTAAGAAACCCAGAGAGGCATAAAACAATAAGAACACAAAGCGTTAGATTGAAGGGTTTCCAAATACATATTAGTGTTCTTTGGTAGATGGTCATGAGATATTTTTTAAGATTTAAATTTCATCAGCACTCTGACACTGCAGTCTCAAATACTGTATACTTCTGAGTGAAATCTTGAAATTCAAAGAAGAGTGAGCTAGAAATTAGCATTCTGGGAAGTTAGATGAATGATCTAGATTGACAAACTTGATTTAGATGAACTTATTAAAAGTTAAATTTTAAATAGACATTGTAAAGAATTTAAGAGGTACAACAAAAGCTAACCATCTCAGCCACGCTGACTTAACATCATCGGGGAGGTGTCTTAGTCTGTTCAAGCTGCTATAACAAAATACCACAAACTGAGTAGCTCATCAACATACATTTCTCATGTATGTTGAGATCTAGGGGCTGGGAAATCCAGGAAGACGGTTCCAACATGGTCATGTGAAGATTTTCTTCTATGTTGCAGACTTCTTGTGATGTCCTCACATGATAGAATGAGGCTAGGGATCTCTCCAGAACTTCTTTTATAAAGGCACTAATCCCATTCATGAGGGTTCCACCCTTATGACTTCAGTACTTCTCAAAGGCCCCACCTACTCAGACCATCAGCTTTGGGGGTTAGAATTTCGACATATGAATTTGGGGGCAACAAAGATTCAGAGCACAGCAGGAGGAATGGCTGACAAAGCTGGAGGTAGGAAAGGTTTCAGGTCAGTCATTCTTTGGAGTACCTCAATGATAGAGCTGGTGAGAATGTGCTAAATGGGATCTTACATGCTCATCTTTTAGTGAGGGCTGCACTTGAATGCAACAGTGTTAAGTAGCTGGATGGATTACACTGTGGCTCAGGAGGACTTGGGTTACATCCTTAATTTTCCAGTGGCCATGTAGCCTTAAGCAAATTAATTGCATATTTCTAAATCTTAGTTTCCTTACCTGTACAATGGTGGTAAATATCACCTCAGAGGAATATCAAAGCATCTGTGATACAGACCACTGTTTTCCTTAGTCACAGAAGCCTTAAACTTACTTGCTTTGTGGTCCAGCATGTGATCTATCCTAGAGAATGTTCCATGTGCACTTGAATGTGTATTCTGCTGCTTTCAGATGGAATGCTCTATAAATAATCGATCCCATGTTTTGCTTCCTCAGGATCTTCCATGGGATGTCTTGGCCATAAAGCAGGCAACCAGACATCAAATCCATGAAGCCAAAATTTCTGTTCTTTATAAGCCACCCAGTCTATGGCATTCTGTTATAGTAGCCCAAATGCACTAAGATACTAGCCCTAAGTTATATATATGTTTGCATTTATGTGCAAGAGAATTAACTGTCTTGTTTGTGTCACTGTAATTTGTGTTTTACATCAATTACAAGCCATACTAATTTTTTTTTAATGTAAAATGACAGAGGAAATGATAGGAAAAAATCATAGTGATGATATGGACTTACTGCTTCTTGCCACTTTGAGCAAATCCCTGCATGAGACATGAACTTTGGCTTGAGCTAGCTAGAATTGTATGCAGTTTCTGCATTTGGCCTAAAATCGGAGTTAACTGAGAGTCTGTTACATTTGAATTCTCATGGAATTAAAAAGGTCAACTTCTTTGTCACCCAAAGCTGAAACAGTTTAAGCAGACTGCCTTGAAGAAATACTTTGAACAGAAGATAAAACTGTGGCCCCAAGATTTTCCAGCATTTTCTGTTAAGAATTCTTTGCCAGACAGCAGAAGCCATCTAAATTATAAAGATCGGATTAAAGAAATTGCCTTACTAATAATGCAACCCATTATTGCAGATGATATAATAGTCATAGCACTGTTCACCTTAGATGCACATAGTAGGCATACACTTCTCCATTCTTTGTGAAGCTAGGTGTGGCCTTGAGAGTTACTTTGGCCAGTGAAATGTGAGTGTAATTAACATGTCATTTCTGACATAATCATTAAAACAGTCAGTGGTTCAGTATATGTCCTTCCTTCTCCAATGATCCTGGAAGCACGTGTTAAAAAGCAACTCTGGGGCTTCCCTGGTGGTGCAGTGGTTGGGAGTCCGCCTGCCGATGCAGGGGACACGGGTTCGTGCCCCGGTCCGGGAGGATCCCACGTGCCGTGGAGCGGCTGGGCCCGTGAACCATGGCCGCTGAGCCTGCGCGTCCGGAGCCTGTGCTCCGCAACGGGAGAGACCACAGCAGTGAGAGGCCCGCGTACGGCAAAAAAAAAAAAAAAAAAAAAAAAAAAAGCAACCCTGCTGGCCCAGGTCCCTAAGTTACTATTATGATAAGAGTTTCCTGCCAAACCTTTACTTTTCTAGGTACTGATTTTAGGCTTATCTGCATCAATCAGTGTAAGACAGGAATGGACATCTTCAGGAGCCATTACATGAAGGTGCAGGGGAATGGGTAAAGCTCAGATACTAATAAATCAAAGACCAGAGTAATTTACTTTAAAAACTATGTACAGGGATAATCTGGCTATAGTTTACATGAAACAAATTGAAAGCCTACTAACTGTTTTTTCAAGCTTGACTTATAAAAACCTGTCAGTATTCTATTCCCAATGGCATCCCTGGGCCCTCTAACCTGCACTAGCAGGAATTGGGATTTGCAAGCTGTGTAGATCTAAGAGACCAAATGTCTAATATCCACCCAGATATAGTCTAATATCCACCCCAGATATAGGATCCCAAAAAGACAGGGCCAGAGACTACAAAGATCCCTTCCAGAAAGCAGAATGAGAGTCTTCCAGAGAGGCTTATAAATCAATTCTCAGAAAAAGGAATGGCTACTACTTTGGCCTAATGACCTGGTGATTGCTATGTACAACCTTTTATCTTCTTTTCTGAATAGAAATTTTTATGTTTGTGATTCTGTCCCTGTTCCACCATGGCATGTTGTGAGTGTGGGGGGCAAGTACATCTTTTACTAGTTTCCAGAGCAGTAAGAGCCATATCTAAATAATCTCAAAAGGATTATATATCAGAGACCCCAGACTTTGAGATAGATGAGTGGTAAGGTTAAGGTTTCTTTGGGGAAGGTGATGAGCAGTTCCATGAGCAGGAAGAAGGGTTTGTTAGGCTATTTAGGAGCCAATGGGATGAACTATGTCAAAGACACCAACTTGTCCTACAATATCTGTTTTCTTCTGTTGTAATAAAAACTTTTAGCTAAGCGTGTACTTACCTAGAATGGAGACTTAAAGACTATAGAATATATTTTAGCTTCCCTTACAGCTATGGTAAGATTTGTGACAATGGAATATAAGTGGATTTAATGCAGCAGAATCTAGGAACTTTCATTAAAAGACGGTGGGTACTACCCTTTCCCACCTTCTCTTTTGTCCCTTTCTGTATCAGTGTGCTTGGATATGGATACCATGATCTTGAACCATGAAGACAGAGACCAAATCCTAGGGATGATACAATGATAACCTAGGGAGTCTGAATACTATGGAACAGAGCCATCATACTGGCCATGGATTGCTTACTTCCACGCTTCATAAATGTCAGCGAAAAATCAACTTCTCTTATTTAAGCTAATATTCTTTTAGGGTTTTCTGTCAGTTAAACCTAATCTTTTTGTAACATTTAATGACATTATGATTATAGAAGTCATTGCTATAGAAGTTGTTCAATGCATGTGTTGAGTATATAAGGAAGGAAAAAAAGTGTTGCTGCTTGTATGCCTGACTTATCTTCTCTATAAGTAAAACATGTCTCATTAACAAGACTACTCAAATTTCTACCAAATTCTGAATCCTCACCTGCTTGGTTTAACACTCTTCTACTCCCCCTTATACACAGATGCCTCAGAGTCTCCCCCACAAGAATTCAAAAAGTCCCTCGTGTTGGGAATATCTCCCACGAGCTCAGGGCCAAGTCTGTCATTGTTCTTTCCATTTAATCCCATCCATTAAGAGTCCCAGTAACTGTGTCTACTCTGATCGCCCTTTCAGGACACTGTTCTACTGAATATAGCTACTCTCTAGCTTCTTTCCCTCTCATTATTAACCTCTATCTCATAGTAGCTCAGAAACAGTCTGTTGTTTTGTGGTACGTTGCAACACTTGACTCTGGTGTCAAAGAAAAATTTCACCAGTTAAGACAGGCAAAGAGACTTTACTCAAGACTTGCAATAAGAGTCAAGACACCTGAAACTAACAACATTGTAAATCAACTGTACCCCAATAAAATTGAATATTTTTTAGAAGACTATTGCAGTAAGAGTCAAAACCATTGCAATAGGGTGTTGAGATTGAGTTCAACTTTGCTGAAACAAAAGATAGGAGAGTTTTTTTTTTTTTTTTGATAGGAGAGTTTTTAAGTGCTGAGGTGAGCTAGTGGAAAAGTACTAGAGGACACTGGTGAGAAGGTTGATCAATGTGATTACGCCATCTGTGTTAGCTACTTGGCACTTATCTAAGTTACGCTCCTACCCTCCAGCAGAGACTGGGAGATAGGGATAACATCTTCTTGATAAAGACATTTCAAAGGGTTGGCTCCCAAGTCCTTAAGAAAGATACCCCATGGTTGTAAAACTGGCAAGAGACTGAGGGAAGATTTCTCTCTCAAGGGGGCAGAGAAAATTTTACAATTACATGTTTTCTGAAGTAAATTTCTAAGAAAAGTTAGATCAGGGACCTAGAGTCAGGAAAAATCCTGGCTGGCTGAGGGGAATGTTAAGTCCCTTCAGTCACTAGGTTAGTTAGAAGAGTCCATATAACTACTTCCACTAAAAACTGGCAATGTATTTAGCCAAGGATGCGTAAGTTTAGAGAATGTAAGTGGTCACATATAGTAGGAACAAGAGTTGCACATGGCAGAGTTACTTTTGACTCTTCAGATCCCTTTGAGGGGTGGGGGAAGGGGGAGAAGACAGGCGGCACAGTTAATGGTGACACTGTTCCTACACGTTAAGATTTTATCAAATCTAAGAGGAGGAACTTTGTGCTATAGGCTATAGCCCTTTTTAAAAGTAGCAGCTACATTATTATTCAGGAAGAATTTATACATGTAACTTATGCCTCAGTAAGAGAGATTTATAAACATTTGGAACCACTAGGCTCCTAAGCCAAATACAGTGTCCATAATACTACGTATCCTACAGCCCAGGAAGGAATGAACACTGTCAGGGCCTAGCCATCTCAGAATGGCATTGTGGACTCCAGATTTCAAATCATACTAAAAATTCCTTTCCAAACATGCCTTCACATCTCACCTGCTTTGTTCTTTTGACATCTCACAAAAAAGTAATTCTTAACTCTAGTAGTACAATGCAAATCTCTCAACACTGGATCGCCCATGTAAACGAATACCTGGAGATGGGAGGGGAACTCCCTACTTTGCTCCAGGCCCCTAAATACAATCCAGCTGAATTGGTCAGCTAAAATATGCTTAAAAATCGCAGAATATCTGTGGCTTACATACAAGCATTCATTGATTCTGCCTTTGTGGATTGGCTAGAGTTTTGCTGATTTAGTTTGAGCTTGATTCTAGGACATGAGTTCAGTCCAGGCCAGCTCCACAAAACCTGTCTCACCCCTTGGACGAAAGGCTAGCCAAGGCATTTCTTTTCACAGAGAGAAGCAGGAACGCAAAGGGACAAGCCCAAACTTACTGGCATATTCCAAGCCTCACTTCAACTCCCATTTTCTAAGTTCCCATCAAATAAGTCACACAGCCAAGGCCAACAGCAAGGGGGAAGGAATTGTACTCCTTCCACAGAGGTCAGGGAAAGGGAATGAGTATTTCTCAACAATAATCCAATTTACAATAGAAGCCAAGGACCCCAGTTGTATCTGAATTTTCTTCAAGGAGATAAACTAAGGTCCAGTAAAAGCTTTGCTGAGGCCCCTCAAGTTGTAGATAGTGAGTTCCAATATTATCCTCTCTCATCCTACCCTACCTGGAGAAGTCACTAGATTCAAAGGAAAATGAGATCTCTAAGAGTTTAGGGATTTGCCTGTTATGAATATGAAAGACTCTGCCATAAATTCCTTCTTTCCAGAGACCAAAAGACAGGCCAAGAGGCATTATTTATGCCTTCCATGTCTGAGGGCTGGCTAATGTAGAGAAATAACACTGAAGATCACACAGGAAGAATTAACCACCCACCACTCCTGAACACAGGCCAACAGTCTGGATTAGATTAACATTCTTTATTGCTACGGCTTAGACTTTTCTCACAAATGCTAATGAAGTAATTTCAGAAGGCTGGAAGGTGGTTGTTGGCACAGTGTAGGTAAACCTTATTTAGAGATGTGGTAAACAGAAACTAGATTTTCAGATTTACAGACTCAACACTTGATGAATTGAAAGCAAAGTTCCTGGCTACTGGTTCTCTTCGGCCCACCTTTTAAGCAACCCCCTCTTCTGTCACCTCATTTATTTACTGTGAGAGTTCCAGCAAATGTGATCTCTCTTCTGTTCATTTACTCATGCTGTTTGAATTGATGTCTCAGATGTGCTTCTGTGCCTGCTCTTTCCTTTAGCCCAAATCAAACTGTTTATTTCTTTAAAGCCAGAAGCTTCCACAGAGAGCTAAGCAACCATTTCTAAGCATCTGGAGAATTGTGTGTTTTTGTGCTGTAAAATTTGGGGAATGGAGTTTAATAGAAACTGAAGGACTTTCAACTCAAAAAATCCTATTCAGTTAGAACTTCACTCTTATGCTTCCTTTTGGAACATAAGCAGTAACGCTGAGCCAAACTCACTCTAATTGCAGTAACATCTTTAGTTATAAGAATTCAAACTACCCACGACTTGGTTAATTGGAATTTAGGCTAAACTTAATATCAAGCAATATTTGCAAGTGGCAAGATCAGAAGTCTGTATTAAATTTTTTCAAAAATCCACTGGGAGCCTTAAGGTTAAGGCAGATTAAAATTTTATCCTTGTCAGCCTCTGGATCTGTTCCTACAAACAAGAGCTTACATGATTCAGCTCTATACAAATGTGAGCAGTTTATATATAAATGCATTTACAATAATATGCACTGGCAATATTTTTTCAAATACCCTGAAGTTGGATATCTCTCCAACAATAATTTCTCCTAGTTACTGTGTATACTACAAGTAACTTTCTCCAAAGATTCACTGATGAGGAGTGTGCCCTTCATGATGTTAAAAGATATTTACTTTCTAACTGATTGATCGTCTTTACCATTTATTTCTACCACCAGTTCATTCAAGGTTCTGGCAGCTCCCCAACCAACATAAGAATTTCAACATCAAGCATGGTAGTCTTCCTTGAAAATTGTTATGCCACCTCTGCACAATATAATCTACACCCTTTCTCAGACATTGTGAGTCACATCTGTACATGAGATAATCAAGTAACAGTCCAGTCAAATGAATGCTAAAGTGGAGCGAACTAGTGTAGTACATCAGCAGTGAAATCAAATGCAGAGATGTACAGCACTTAACAGTGGCTCCTATTCTCCTGGTGTACATCTTGGAAAAATATACATTATTAGACTCTTTAATATTAAAATGGGAAATTACATATACATATATATGCACACATGTATATATCTCCCATATACTATTTCCAAATTAAACTTTATACCCCATAACTGATCCAGGGCAGTGGTAATCAAAGTGTGTTCTCACGAACTCCATCTGGTCTCCTAAACCATGAAGATCAAAAGGTTAAGTGCCTCCTATTCCCTTGTGTCCCACCCATTGTTCCAGCCACTGTCCAGGGACCACTTTTATAAAGCCTTAAATCAGCTTCATACAGGCATTCTAGAAGTCTAGATTCTACACCCACATGATATAACTCTCACTTTGCCTTCAAGAATTGGGAAACTGCCAGGAACCTGCTACACATACCTGAGCAGCCCAGGAGTACAGGTGACTCAATTCCTTTGGAGCCACTGTTGACCAGTGAGGATGGAAACAGCGGATAAATGTTTGTTTCCCAGATAGACAGTTTTGAAATGCATTTCATAAGAGTCCGCAGGAGGTCCTGCAGAATCTGACACCAATCACCCATAGCAATGATCAGCTCAAAAACATCCTTGCCTTGTCTTCACTGCCTTCCCTGTTTTACCTTCCCACTCCTGTTCCCCAAGATGGCTTCCTAAATAAACTCCTGCATGGAAGCCTGGGTCTTGGGCTCCGCTTTAAGAACACAGGCTAAGAGTTAGGTCTTTGGAATGAAGTCAAATGTTGAAGACAGACCTAATGATATTCACCGCACTGCACTTGTCTAGGCAGCAACAAACCTTTTAGGATGGTTTTCAAATATTAAGAGATAAAACAAAAGTAGCATTTTTTGAGCCTTTCAATTCAATTAGATTGTCACTATTTAAGGTTTCGCTTTGTAACAGATATTCTGTAGCAATTTGAAAATATTTTATTCAGAATCAAATCTTTCTCTAGAAGGGTGGACTTGTAACATTATGCAGAATGCTATAAGAATGTAACTCTGGCATCCATTGACCCCTTTTCTAACTGAACCCCATCCAGTAATTTGGAGATGATGTGCTCATATCCAGGACTACATTTCTGTCTTCTATGTAGCTAAGTGGGGCTGTGTGGCCAATTCTGGCAGGTTCTGGCCAATCAGATGAAAGTGGAAGAGTGTAGGACTTCCAGGAGTTCTCTTGAAAGGGAAGGGAAGACGGGCTTCTCAGACTTCCTTGCCTTTCCTCTTGATGCTTGTCTGTAAAATGACTGGACATCTGGTCAACACAAGCAATTCAAACTATGAGGTGACTTTAAGAAAGGAAGGCAAGGGCATTCTCTGGTGGTCCAGTGGTTAGGACTCCCTGCTTTCACTTCAGAGGGCACGGGTCCAGTCCCTGACTGGGGAACTAAGATCCCACAAGCCACATGGGGCAGCCAAGAAAAACAAAAAAGGTGAGGTAAGAAATGCAGGAAGAGAAGTTTGAAGAACTCTGGGTCCCTGGTGACCATGGCATTGCCATACTAGCTCCAAATTGCCCACCTTCAGATTTCTGTTTATATAAGGAAAAATAGTCGGTCTTTTAAAGTAATCATTATTTGGGTTTAATCTGTCACATGTAGCCAAAAATAATCCTAACTTATAAAACCCTGCATATAGAAATTACAGGCAAGTGTTCATTAAGGTTGTGGTTCTCACTAAGGGTGATACTGTCCCAAGGATCATTTGGAAATGTCTGGACATTTTGGTTGCTACAACTTGAGTACTGCTACTGGCACCTAGTAGGTAGAGGTTACTGGTGATGCTAACCATTCTATAGTGCACATAACAGTCCTCACAACAGAATTATCTGGCCCAAAATGTCAACAGTGACAAAGTTGAGAAATCATGCATGAACTAAGCCAATTCACTCCTTCCTCTTAATACAGAATGATTAGTCCATACAAGAAGTTGCCCAAGTAGTCTTGAATAAAGCCCCTTTATTCCTCTGGTTAGCCTTATTTGGAGTGAAAAGTTACACCATGTAGCAGGGTTTAAGGTTTCCAATATCATAAAGAACATATTCCCCTGCCTTTTTAACTTTAGAAAGATCTCAATGACAGAGCAAAGTGAGAATTTGATTTTAGGACAGCTGGATGAAATACCAGATATAACCCAATTCCACCCACTTCATTGTTTTCTTCCTATAGCTGAAGACATTTGCCACTGTGGGAGGTGAGGTAACACATATTCAATTATTCTCCTTGCACTTCATTTAAACTTAAAGATTTTCTGTTCACTTTCTTGTTAAAAAGAAATGAGATATTCTTCATAAGGGCATTTAGAAATTATTATTATTGAGCAAAGGGAAGAAAATTACAGCCATTCATAATCCCAATAGACCCAGAAAAACTACTAACTCTGCAATGTATAGGCTTCCAGATCTTTTCTATACACATATATTCATACATTAATGAGACCATATCAACCTGTTCTTTATAACCAGCCCTTTTCCCCCTACTTAGAAGTATCACACTTTTATATCAATAATTATCCATCTATCTTTCAAAAGCCCAGAGCCCACCCACCACCTTTCAGAAGGAAAAAAATGACCTGTCACATTTTTAAATGTGAGAGTTAACACACAGATTTACTCCATTTCAAGGATGCCTCCCTAAAACTATGGGGAGTTCTCCTTACACACTAGCAATCAAGGCCATTCTTCCAATATTGTTTGTAGCATCTCTTATTGCCTTGGAAATTATACAATCTATCCATTTATCTCCCTCAAACACGCAGTCACAAGCACATGTGCATATCTTCCTAGGTAAACATAAAACATGAAATTTTCTCTAATACCTTTCTCAGTGAAGCCTAGGAGAAGACATGCCTTAAAATATATAAGTAAAGCTCCAACTAGCAAGATAATCTCCCAGTTTGCTACTAATTTAGAGAGTATATTGAAAGCTGTTAACAGAGACAGCTTAGGAGAGGAGTTGCCTAGCCTGGAGAAACAGGAGGCTACGAATATAACTGGCACTCAGCACACTGAAATGCTTCTTAAAGAAGAGAAAATCATTAAGGTTCAAAATCTGTAATTTTGTGAACATCAACCTCCAAAATATTTTGCATGAACTCACCAGGGGATGATCATTGCAGTAAGAGAACTTCAGCTGGTCTGAACACTGCCCAACGAACCACTCAGATTTGCCTTCACTGGACTATAGTAACTAGCTACACCTATGCGTTCAGACATAAGTAGAGAGGATTTGGGTGGGTTCCAAGTTTACCTGAATGTGTTTAGTGAAGAAAGAATTGGGCTGGGCTTCCCTGGTGGTGCACTGGTTGACAGTCCGCCTGCCGATGCAGGGGACACGGGATCGTGCCCCGGTCCGGGAAGATCCCACATGCCGCGGAGCGGCTGGGCCCATGAGCCACGGCCGCTGAGCCTGCGCGTCCGGAGCCTGTGCTCCGCAACGGGAGAGGCCACAGCAGTGGGAGGCCCGCGTACAGCCGGAAAAAAAAAAAAAAAAAAAGAATTGGGCTTACTCAAGCTTAAGTCTAGCCTACTAGCAAAGACTTAAAGCCAATATTGAATCATTTTGTTTTTTTCTATTTTGAAGGATATTAGCTCCTATTTCCCAAAATGCCTGTGACCGATCACAGTTTATTCATGTGGAACAAGCGCTTGTGACTTGTGAATTATGGTTTCACTTTCTGATTTGAACAAGGCCACAGACTTCTCTGCAATACGGTCTCTTCAACACCAGTCTACTAATCCTGAATGCAGAGGCATGTATTATTTTTATGATTAACAGTACAAGATATACTAAAAGTGGTTGACTGAACAAAAACAATTTGCATTTAGATATAGGGGAAAAGTTGTGCTTCATTAGAAAGCTATGCATTGTCTCTAACATACTTTTCAATGTCATCTGATTCTATGGGAGCTATTTTACATTTAAGTTGTAGATAACTGATATCAATGGAAAATTGTGTATAAGCATGAAAATGAATCTTTTGCTGGAAGAACAACTTTTCCCTACCCCCATGGAAAAGACAGTTTTGACCCTTGAGCTGGAATGGGTTAACTGAGCAGGACTGAGTGACCCAAACCCTGCACATTCCAAACAAAGACCTGTCTTTAGGACTGGCTCTTGGTCAGTTCCAGGGAGATAATCTCTGGGCCCTTTGAACATTCTTCCTGATAATAATGTTCTGTGCATTTTTTTTTTTTTTTTTTTTTGCGGTACGCAGGCCTCTCACCGTTGTGGCCTCTCCCGTTGCGGAGCACAGGCTCCGGACGTGCAGGCTCAGCGGCCACGGCTCACGGGCCCAGCCGCTCCGCCGCATGTGGGATCTTCCCAGACCGGGGCACAAACCCGTATCCCCTGCATCGGCAGGCGGACTCTCATCACCGTGCTACCAGGGAAGCCCTCTGTGCCCTTTTTTAATGCTTTTGGCCACTCTATACTACATAAATTTAATCCTAATGGTGTGATATATGGTGAAAGCCTTTTCTGTTCTGGGGGGTCAGGCTAGAGTCTGAATAGCTGAGGTCAGTTACATGGGCACTACATGTTTATATGACTGACACCCCTATAAAATCCATGGACACCAACAGTCAGGTGTGCTTCACTTCACACCTGTTGTCCATCATTACTGGAAGAATTAAATGCATCCCTGTGTGACACCACTGACAGGAGACAGCTGGTAGCTTATGGCTGGTTTCTCCTGGACTTTGCCCTGTATGTCTTTTACTTTGCCAATTTTAAAATGTGTCCTTTTGCTGTAATAATCCATAACTATGGGGTAGAGTCCTGTGAGTCTTCTACCAAAACACTGAGCCTGAGGCAGGTCTTGGGACTCCCAACCTACCTCCATTTGCATATTCTTTTCAATACTCCATATTTTTGTGCCTGTTCCTAGGATTTTCCTTTGAACCAGTTATAACATCATCCTGATTCTCTCATTAAATAAAATCTTTAACATGTGTTCATTTTAAAGCTATTAATTATGATTTCACCTTTAAAAAAGGTTTAGTAGAGCAAAATTTCTTTAAATAAATATCTACTCTAGGAGAGGTTCCTACTAAGTACAAAAAGATATCCTTCCCTCTCACAACTTTGCAAGCAGTATGTTAAAGCAAGTGTAAGACTAAACTCCTCTGTGTACTATATAAACACTTATTAGCAAGTGGAAACAAATGAGAGTTAGACCACATTTTCATTAGCTAAGCTCTCCTGACTAGCAGGCTCATGAGAGGCTCTCAGGAAGCACACTCAGTAAGACTCTCATGAAGAGTCAGTCTTTAGGAAGCCTGAGTGACAAGGTTCTCCATGAAATAAATGGTCACAGGATCCCAAAAAGTCACACTGATACTCCACTGTCATGTTTGCTCATTCAAACAATTGCCAAATTCTTATACCTCATTCATGCAATTGCCATGGGGAATATACACTCTTCCTAAGCCGCCACCCATGTTTAACACCTTTATTTCACTGATGAAAAGTTGTTTATAACACTACTTATGCTAATAATACCCAACCTCTCGTGTAAATTTTCATACATGAGTGCTAAGGTACCATCTCTGAAGCTGTTGATTTCTGATTGGGGTGCTTCATGTGATATGCTGTTCAACCACCTCTGAAGTGTGGATTCCTGAATAAGGTACTATAAACAACAACTTACCTTAGGGTGTAAATTAGAGTTAACCTGTTTGTGTATCGCACTGTTAATACTAAAATAGCCTTAAAATAAATTCTACACAAATAAAATAGGAGTGTTAGGAAGAACACAAACTCAGAACAATCATTATCTTCCTTTTTCATCTTCCTTTAGGCACACTTTATTTCTTATATAATTACTAATCAAAAAATCTTTTAGAGCATCTACTACATATGAATAGGACTGTGTAGGCAATTGACTGATTTGAACAGGATTAAGTCTTGATCTCTTCAAGCAGAACAGGAAAAAAACTTACCAAATGTCCTAGCATGTAGTACTGACTTTATAAATATTATATTTAATTTTCACAATAACCTTAAAAGCTTAGTCTTATCTCTTATCAATGGTGATAAAACCCAAGTCAGGAAGGTAACAAATTGCCACACAGTGAAACGGAGATTGTAACCAGAATGAACACCACTTACACCCCATGCTCTTGTTCCTAGAGCACAGTAAGTCTCCCTCTTTCCTCTCAAAAGTGACCTTGGGCTAACACAAATACTTAAGCATCAGTTCCTAGACAATTTCATTACGAAGCAATTTCATTACGAAGACAACATTCAACAAGTGACTTTTATGGCAGCCACTATGTTAACTATTGTATATTCCTTATTTTCTCAAATTCCAAAAAGCTTTGATAGAGTAATACAAAGTTAGGAAGATTAAGTGGAAGATAAATGATAAAGATTTGAACTAAACTTTTTCACATACTTTCTATATTCTGCTGTCTAGTTGACAATTATTGTTACTTTTACTTTTTCCCATTACTTATTATTAGGTATAAGGGTGGGTGGGATAAGAAATACGAGATTATTGTGCTCTGGATTGATCTAAATTAAATCCATAAGGAATGTTATATTTTGAGCATTAAATATTGAATATTTATACATGTGAAAAGCAGAAAGTATGTCTCAGAATTATAAAAAAAATACTGAATTGATTAGCATGAATGGAGCTAGACTTTTTCAAGGAAAAATGTGCAAATTCATGTGGAAAATACTTATTCAATAAACAATTATTGAGTAGCACCCATAGTTCCAGGTACTGGAGGCACAGCAAATGAACAGAATGGACAAAAATACCAGCCCCCTCAATGTGCTTACAATCTAGAAATGCCAATTCAAATAAGTGAGGAGAGGGTGGATTATTCAATAAATGTGCTGGAACAAGTAGTTGCCAATATGGGGTAAATATTAAATCAAATCTCTACCTCACATAAAATACATTTTAGGCAGATTAAGAAAGTAAAACTTAAAAATTTAGAAAAAATATTTAATATTCTGTTACAGAATATTTTCATGATACTGGATGGGGAGATTAAACTATTCACATAAACTTCAAAACAGAAAAATATTGAGAATAAATTTATGAAAATAAGTCTTTTGTATGGTAAGACAAAAGACCTCACAATGTGTGGGCATATCAGAAGGATGATCTCATGAACTGTGGTCACACGTCAGAAAAATTCATGAGCTATTAAAGACTCAAATTTTAAGCCTCAGAAGTGTTGTGGTCCAAAGAATAAAAGATCACATTAATTAAGAAGGACTTTTGCATGAAGAAAGTACAGTTACATATCCTAGAATCCCATTATTTCAAACAACTTAGGTGTTATATCAGTATATATCTTGAGCCCCAAATATATGTATTTTTAATGTTGTCAACCTGTATAGGGATTGTAGATTTCTGTATATAGACAGAAAGTTAGGTAATATGAACAATGAGACCAACATCCTTCAAGTTCACGGGTGGGATATTGTAATTAAAAATGGGGCTTAACTATGATTTGGTGCAGGGAAGGGAATCCACTGCCCTCTGCTGCTCCTAATCTCCTGACCAAACAAAATGTCTGGGAGAAAGTAATCTCAGTTTACCATATGGTGTCTTTCTTCATTAGTGAATAGAAAGCCCCAACTGAGATGGGGTTTACCTTTTTGTGTGTGTGTGTGTGTGTGTGTGTGTGTGTGTTACGCGGGCCTCTCACTGCTGTGGCTCCTCCCGTTGCGGAGCACAGGCTCCGGACGCGCAGGCTCAGCGGCCACGGCTCAGAGGCCCAGCCGCTCCGCGGCATGTGGGATCTTCCCAGACCGGGGCACGAACCCATGTCCCCTGCATCGGCAGGTGGACTCTCAACCACTGCACCACCAGGGAAGCCCTTACAGCCTTTTTAAGGCCTTAGTCAGGTAACAGGTGCTTTACTTGGGCACACGGCTACAGCCCTGCCCAGGCACAGGCAAGACAGAAGATGGACTGCCCTCGCCCTGCACTCCTTCCTGACCCAGCTAAACCTCTCCAGGCCTGAGCTTCCTGCTCTGTAAAATGGGGATAGTAAGGGTCAGTGTCCTGGAGGAAACAGTCAGTGGTCTCAAAAGGGACGACTGGGCTTCCCTGGTGGTGCAGTGGTTGAGAGTCTGCCTGCCAATGCGGAGGACACGGGTTCGTGCCCCGGTCCAGGAAGATCCCACATGCTGTGGAGCGGTTGCACCTGTGAGCCATGGCCGCTGGGCCTGCGCGTCCAGAGCCTGTGCTCTGCAACGGGAGAGGCCGCGGCAGTGAGAGGCCCGCGTACCGCAAAAAAAAAAAAAAAAAAAAAAGGAATTACTAGACCTAAATGTATTGATGAAATTTTTACACTAACCGTAAAGCCCAAGAAGGAACTCAGTTCTTTAGCTTTTAATTTTACAAAATTATCAGTTTACAACCCCAAAAAACTTCAAAACAGTCTTATTCTGTAGAAAAAAAGCAAACTGAAAAGCACTTTAAAACACAATTCACGTAACTGACAAACAGTCCCCATCAGAAATATTTCTAGAACTGCTGTACATCAATTTTAAAAAAGACAAACACGCTGATAGAGGAACGAAGATTGGGGAAGTTCAGCACATTCACAGAATGAGAAACCTGAATGCCCAACAAATACGTGAAAAGATGTTGACCTTCACTAGCATGTTAGTTTTCTATGGCTTTTAAAAACTACTACGAACTTAGTGGCTTAAAACAACACAAGTTTCTTACCTTACAATTCAGTAGAAGGATCTCACTGGGTCAAAATCAAGATGGCTGCAGGGCGCACTCCTTCCTAGAGGCTCTCCTTACCTTTTCCAGTTTTCAGAGGCCACTTGCTTCCTTGGCTGGTTCCCTTCTCCCATCTTCAAAGCCAGCAATGCTGGGGCAAGACCTCCTCACACAACCCACGTCTCTGCTCCTCCTCTCCTGCCTTCTCCTACTTTTAAGAATGCTTGTGATTAAATTGGATCCACCTGGATAATCCCAGCTGCTCTCAATGTCAGCTGATAACCACAGTAATTTCACCTGCCACCTTCATACCCCTTTGCTACACAATTTAATAAATATGGGTTCTGGTGATTAGAACAGGGACATCTGGGGAGGGGGTCCATATTCTGCTTACCACGATTAGCAATCATGGGAACTAAATTAAGACAAGGCCAAGTTTTCTCATAACCTGCCAAACGGAGTGTAAATCAGTTTAACCACTTTGAGTAGTCTTGAAATTTGAAAATTCAATCATATTTCTAGATAGAGAAACTCAAGCAAGTGGTATCAAGGTGTCTATCATCATGTTCATTCTTTTGAATAGCAAAAAGTTTTAAAACCAGCTAATTTTCCAATAAGCAAAGAATGGGTAAACTGTGATGTTTTACCATATCACAATATATCATGTAAAGACTGAAACGCATAAAACAGAACTACATATACATATCAATATGGGTATGTCATAAACAGCATAAATTAGTAACACATGCAGAAAATTACATGATTTATGTAACTTTAAATACACCACATATTTATCTGTGTAGTTTACTATATAATTTGTGGAGCCTTTTAAGGAAAAGAATACAAAATTACAAGTGAAAACTATAACTTAGATACACAAATATTTATTTAGATTGAAAAAATAAATCACAACTAATTACTCAAGTCACTTTTTTTCTGAGATACTTGTAGGCAATATATCAGAAATGCTTTCAAATTGCCACCTGGCTTCCCCTTCTCCTCCAAAGCATTTAGAGAGCCAAGTCTGGGGGGAGGAGGTCTCTGTAAGTCATTTCATTGGCTTCAAGAAAAATCCACCTCTTTACTTATATATGATGTATAAGTATAAACCCATGGATATCTATTGAAGCTGTAACAGTATCTTTCTTTAAAATAAATTAATATTTTCATTTAATAATGAATGAAAGAATAAATAGATAAACAAATACAATATTCAAACAGCTGAATCACACATTTTCCTCATTACAGACTTGGCATCTTAAACTCAATAGTTTTATCCCCTATTCATTATCTTTCCAACACAGCCAGCTCTCCCTCTTGAATCCCTCTCTACTGACACTTCTTCCTTCAGAGCACCTGGATTATTGTTCAGCTTCCCAACTGATCTCTCTGTTTCCATCCTTGCTCCCAACTTACATTCTGGACAGAGCAGCCCAGATATTCTTTTAGACTGTAGATCATATTGTATCACTTCTGTTTGCCCAACTTTCCAATGGCTTCACATTTCACGTAGAATAAACTCCAAGTTTTTACAGTGACTATGTTGCTGTCCCAGCGTTCACACTTCAAGCATGTGGTTCTTGAAGCCTTCCCCTAGTCAGCTGTGTGGCTCATTCCTTCACTTACTGGGGCCTCCCATAAAATGTCAATTATGAGAGAGGCGTCTCCAGACCAAACCACTTTATTCAAAACTGCTCAGCGCTACCTCCATCTTCAAGCCTCCTTCCTCTTCCTTCTTTTTCTTATTATTACCTATCACCACCTAACATATATTTTGTTGTTGATTATCTGTCTCTCCCAAAAGAATATAAGCCACAGGAGAGCAGGGACTCCTCGTTCGCTGAAGAAGCCCCATACACATAACAAGCACTCTATAAATATTGATTGCATGTGAACATATTCAGTGATTAAATGAATAATCCAAGTTGATGTAAGTGTGTTAGGATTGTTAAAAGAGAAGGGCTTTAAGGAAAGAGAGATTTCCAGATATGCGAGGAAAGGGAAAAGAGAAAGGAAAGCAGCAGATAATGTGATTTACCTGCGAGGGAGAGATGAAGAGAAATAGAAGATCACTAAGTAAAGGTGGCAAGAGACTTACGGTACTTGGAAGACAAGCAGACAAAGGAAATGAGTGTAGCTTGGTGTCTCTGGGGTGTCAAGTTTGCATAAAGAAACAAGTCTTAAAATCCTTTCAGGGTTGGCTAAAAATAGGTTGTGCAGCATCTTAAGTGCCAAGATAAGAAATACATATTTATTCAATTGTCAAATGTTGATGTTGAAGATATCTTAAAAAGACAATCATACAGAGACACGCTTCAGAAGCATTAACGTACAGTTGTGTGAAAGTGACAGTGAAGCCATGAAAATCAGAGATGAGTTGGGAAATTATTTAGGGCAAGATGTCATAAGGTCTTCAATTATCTATAACTTGAAGATAGACTCAGCAGAGGTAAAGTATACACAATTAGTCATGTTAACCCTGGCTACATTGGTAGGAAAAGGTGTTAACCCTGGCTACATTGGTAGGAAAAGGTGTTAACCCTGGCTACATCGGTAGGAAAAGGTGTTAACCCTGGCTACATCGGTAGGAAAAGGTGTTAACCCTGGCTACATCGGTAGGAAAAGGTGTTAACCCTGGCTACATCGGTAGGAAAAGGTGTTAACCCTGGCTACATTTGGTAGGAAAAGGTGTTAACCCTGGCTACATCGGTAGGAAAAGGTGTTAACCCTGGCTACATTGGTAGGAAAAGGTGTTAACCCTGGCTACATCGGTAGGAAAAGGTGTTAAAACCTGAACTTTGGGGAACATATCTATTTCAATGAGAGAAGAGAGATTAGCAGGCCAGTGAGATGAGGAAAACGTGCTTCTTAATGTATTTACCATGAAATTTTTGTGTGTGATCATTATACTGCAGAATATTAAGTAACTAATATATGCAAAAGGTGCAAGTAAGCTCTTTGAAGGCAGGGACCATAGACATTACACTCTCTTTGAAATTTTAACCAAAATAAATCCTAGCATATTAATATACACACAAGGTTTAGTCAATTAACGTTCAATTAACCCTTTTCAGGTGAATGACTGGCTGGATTAATAGTTTGGAATGAAATGGGAAATAAAGCTGATTCTGTCGTTAAGATCTAGTTTGGAATGAAATACACCTATCCCAGGGGCATGCAATAATTTTGTATAGGCTTAAAGATGGAAACAAAACAGCAGCAAGCAGTTTTCATTGTTTAAAAAAATATATATATAGTGGGGAGAGGGAAGGTTAATAGTATGATTTCTATTTAGTATGGCATGAAGTAATTCAAATAGCTTAACAGTGATACAGGGTATTAGAATAGAGGCCTGGTCTGAAAGGACTTGAGAAAATTATAAAACTGCCAAGCTAGGAAAACAGTAAAATATAAAGAGTGCTTAATGCTTTATTTCCTGAATGTCCTTGTGTTTTAATGGAATATTTCTTTCTACAGTAATCAATGTATTTGGTGGAATGTGTTTTACTTGAAAATGCAGATGTGGTACTTCTGGCAACTCAGCCTCAACTGGCCTTGTGGTAGGTTATACTATAATTAAAAAAGGTACTGGTTGTAAAAATAAGTTTTCATCTCCATAGAAGAATTTATTGCTCCAATAAAGGGAAAGTCCCCAAAGGTTCACTGACTCTGCTTTACTGAAGAAAGAAAGGAAAGCTTAGGGATTTTTCTGTATCATATGATGAGTTCATTGTAGCAAATGTGAATGGAGGTGGTGAATTGCTGAAGATATCAAAGGAAGTTCAGCCTAAGGGGGAAAATAGAGGATGGACATTTAGGTTGTTGAAATAAAAATGAACCTCATTTGGAAATGTGCAAGCGAGAAGTAATCTGAGTCTATTTTTACGCTATAGGATCTTAACTGGATGTTTCTACTGCTCCAGTAAAGCGCTTACTGAAACGGCCTCTTTGGGCAGTAAGTTACTTCCTGTTGCTGGTGAAACAAATGACCACATATTAGTAGCTTAAAACAACACAGATTTATTATCTTCCAGTCCCGGAGGTCAGAAGTCCAACCTTGGTTTTGCTGGGCTAAAATCAGCATTGGCTAGGGTGTGTTCCTTCCGAGGCTCTAGGGGAGAGTTCATTCCCTTGCCTTTTCTAGTTTCTAGAGGCTGCCTGTGTTCCTGGGCTCATGCCCCTCCCTCCATCTTCAAAATACAACAATGGCAGAACTGTCTTTCCCGTATCAAATGACTAAGACACTGATTCTCCTGCCTCCTTCCTCCACATATAAATATCCTTGTGATTACTTTGAGTTAAACAAATTATATAAAATAATCTCCCCACCTCAAGACCCTGAACATAATCACATCTGCAAGGCCCCTTTTGTCACATAAGGTACCATATTCACAGGTCCCTTGGTTTAGAGTGTGGATATTTGGGGGTGGGGGTGAGCATTATTATCACTACCACAGAGAGGTAATATTTTTCTATTTGAATATGTATGTTCTACAGTAAACAGATTCATAAAGAGTTGAGCATTGTGAAACTTTCCAGGTACGAATGATCCTTTTAAAGTGTGTCTGTGTTCCTTCTGCTTTGTATCTCATCAGCAGTAATAAAGATGACAAGTAGCAGTGATAATTTTACTTACTCAAAAGGCAAGAGAGATGCCATTTTAGTTCTTTTATACGTTCCAAAGCTATTGACAAGTCATCAAGACAAAGACCTTACTATATCCCTAAATACAAAGCTGCATAAGAAGAGATGTGTAGTGGACGCGGTAACATTTTACCTGGTCTCATGTTTTATTATCATCACTCTTCATGAAAAGAGTGGTGATGGGGGAATCTCAGAGAAGCAGAACTGCAAGAAGAGAGACAGGATGAAACCACTCACATTGTTGAAAGGGGGTGGAATACTAGTAAAATCACTGCAGCATCATCAACAAGGTGAGAAGGTTTGAGCACAATAATTAAACTTGGAGGGTACACAGTGTATAGCAGCATGTGTCCAAAAGGAAACAGGGTCACAGGACTGCAGATGGGTGCTTAGTTGGGAGGGAGGAAGAAAGTAGGTGGCATTGAAAGAATGGAGGGGAATTTGTGAATGGATCACTTAAAATAGAATACCAAGTATGGTTCCAGGCCCTTAACGTTTGTTAAATTGATAGACGAGATAACCAATGATGATGGTCTTTTGATCAGTGAAATGTCCAGACTCTTGAGTTGCAGAGTGTATCCAAGCTCTCAAGTGAGAACCAGGATGTGTTAATAAAAGGAGCATATATAGGGCTTCCCTGGTGGCGCAGTGGTTGAGAGTCCGCCTGGCGATGCAAGGGACACGGGCTCGTGCCCCCGGTCCGGGAAGATCCCCCATGCCGCGGAACGGCTGGGCCCGTGAGCCATGGCCGCTGAGCCTGCGCGTCAGCAGACTGCTCCGCAACGGGAGAGGCCGCAACAGTGAAAGGCCCGCGTACCGCAAAAAAAAAAAAAAAAAAAAAGGAGCACATATAATGAGAGAAGATGGGAGTGTGAAGGGGAAACAAACTCAGAAGAGACGGCAACATCCATTTTGTTGATCTGGGACCTAAGAGAATATAATCAGCACAAAAGAAACACAATTTCAACATGAAAGGCATGTGGTGTTAGTAATATCATAAAAAGAAATTAAAGTAGGAAAATTAACACTTCAAGAGGCAACCTGATAGTGATGTCTCAGATCTTCACACAGAAGGCTCTGTGTTTGAAGCAGTCTCAGTTAAAACACTCATTGTAGACTATTTGGCAGGATCAGTGTGGGCTGAGAAAGCAGACTAAGGGCAGAATAAAAAATGTGACATAACAGAAACATTATCTGACATAAAACCAAAACAAACAAAAAATGTTTTGTTTTATTTAAATGGCCCATGGCCCATGAGCAGCAAGGCAAGGCAAAATAACAGAAAAAATGTTTCTGGTCTCTACAAAATTGAAGGGACTTGAACGTGTTTTTGTCTGAGAAGCTATGCTGGTATCATAATATAAATGTGCTCAAGTCTTCATTCCACCAAAGCCAAATGAGGAGAAAATGCATTTATCCCAATTAGAATCCATAACCCTGTGGAGCAGTAAGGAAACCTGAGAAGACAAAGCCAGTGGCCTGAGTTATGGACTGTCACTGTAGCTAACAATCTATGTGTTTGTATCACAAAGTTTATGGGTTTTCTTTTTTGTGTTTGGTTTGTTGGATTGCTAAATTTTTAATTATAAAATGACATTTCTATGTATGCTCATTAAACAAAAATTCAAGTAAAAGTCTTTAAAACATTCCTTTCCACATTATTTCCAAACTCTCCAATCTAATACCATCCTCCCCAAAAGTGAACATTGATAAGAATATACAGTGTTTCCTTTCAGATAATTGCTGGCATATTTATGAATATGAAATATATATACAAGCACAGGCATACCTTGCTTTATTGAACTTTGCTCTATTTGCTTTGCTGATACTGCATTTGTTTTACAAATTTAAGGTTTGTGGCACCCCTGCATTGAGTTAAGTCTATTGGCACCATTTTTCCAACAGCATTTGCTTACTTCGTGTCTCTGTGTCACATTTTGGTAATTATAGCAATACTTCAAACTTTTTCATTATTATTATATTTGTTATGGTGATCTGTGATCAGTGATCTTTGATGTTACTACTACAATTCACTGAAGACTGAGATGACAGCATTTTTTAACAATAAAGTATTTTTTAATTAAGGTATGTACATGGTCTTTTTAGACATGATGCTGTCGCACACTCGATAGGCTATAGTATAGTGTAAACATAATTTTACATGCCCTGGGAAGTGAAAAAATTCATGTGATTCCTTTTATTGTCACATTTACTTTCTTTCAGTGGTCTGAAACCAAACTCACAATGTCTCTGAGGTGTGTCCATAATTAGGATGATTTTGGATGGACTTATGCATATTGTTCTACTTTCATTTTATTTGACGATGTATTAAATACCTTTTCATCTCTCTGTCTTTCTATCTTAAGCCTTTGTATAGTATTCTGCATTACCATAAATCATTTAGCTATTCCTCTCTTGACAAACATTATTTAGATTTTTCTAGTATTTTGTCATTATACAAAAAGTGCTTGCTATGAATGTACACACACACACACACACACACACACACACACACACACACACTATTTTTATCCTTGCAGGGAAAATTGCTGGAAGTAGAGCTGTTACTTCAAAGGCTGTGTGCATTTTCTTCTCCTTAAAAAAATGTTTCTCAAATCATTTTCTGAAATAACAGTAGCTGTTTACATTTCTGCCAGATGAGAATAAGCGTACCTGTCCACCCAAGTTCTTATGAGCACTGATTATCATCAATAATTTAAAATTTTCAAAAATGATGGGTAAAACATTGCTATATCATTGGAGTTTTAATTTGTAATTACATAACTAGTAATGAGGTTTAACATCTTTTAAATGTTGATTGACAGTTTGCCTTTTGTTTTCTGAAAATGGCTCGCTATTCTACTGATTTTTTCTACTTATTAGTATTTCTTTAAAATTATTATTAACGGACAGTTTCTTTCTTCTCAGGCTGATACCATAGACTGGGTGGCTTATAAACAACAGATTTTATTTCTCACAGTTCTGGAGGCTGGAAGTCCGAGATCAGGGTGCCAGCACAGTTGGATGAGGGCCCTCTTCGGGTCTTAGACTTCTCACTGTATCCTTCCATGGTAGAAGGGTAGAACTAGCTCTCTGGGGCCTCTTTTAACAGGGCACTAATGAGGACTCCATCCTCAGGACTTAATCACCTCCCAAAGGCTCCGTATTCTAAATTTATCTTCTTGGGCATTAATTTTCAACACATGCATTTTGGGGGGACACTAACATTCATATCATAGTAAGGAGAAATCTTAATATATCATAAATATGAAATATTGATATTTGTTACAATTATTTTATTCATTCTGTCACATTTTAAAGATACTCCCTTCCATATTTACCCTGCTTGCTGTTTTATCTGAAATTGGTATTGCATATTGTATTTCATCAAATATTTTCTCAGCATCCATCAATTAATGATATAGACTTTCTCATTTAATTTGTTACCATTATACCAATCTTTTTTTCCTGAGATAAACCCACCTATTCCAGTTATGACTGCTGAACAGCAAACAATGCCAAACATAGTGGCAAAAAAACAACACGCATGTTATTATACTCACCAATTCTGTAGGCTGAAAGTCTGGGCGGGACTTGGTTGGGCAATTCCTGTGCTCCTGTGGCATCAGCTGAGCTGTACTCAGCTGGCAGATAGGCTAGTCAGGAGGTTCCAAAAATGTTTCACTCCAAGTCTAGGGCGACGACAGTAAGGCTGAACTGAATTGGGACTATTAATTGTGTACCCACATGTGTTCTCTCCATCACGATAGCTTCAGAGTTGTTGGGATTTCTTACATAGCAACTGGCTTCCCACAGAGAAAATATCCCAAGAGAAGTAGGAGCTTCTTGCCTTTTCATGACTTAGCCCTGAAAGTAATACAGCTGTACTTTTGCCATATACAGTTTTTATCAAAACAGTCACAAGCTCCTCCCATCTCTCTACACTTTAATTCCAGGAAGGAGACACAAAGTCCAACTCCTCATTGGAAGAAGTATCAAAGAACATGCAGACATTTAAAAAACTTCCATACTACCTAATCATGATATAATTTTACTCTACCATTAGAGTCATTCTTCTTATACTTCATAAAACACTTTTGCATCAATGTTCCTTTGTAAGAATAGCACTTGAGCTGCTAGTCCTGTGGCATTAGGACCATAAAAGCTGCATAAGGACCTAGGAAGAGGTCAAAATGATCCAAGGTCATAGGCCCTGGCTTCCATGGCAGTTGTCTCACCTCCTAACAGGATCAGTTGCCTCCTTTCCTCCAGGAGCAAATATGGTGTTTTGACATGGCTTCATCACCCCCACCTTCATAGAAGTTGCAGCAGCTCTAGCACTCAGATCTGACCTGGCCACATTCACAGAAGCTCTAAGCACCCCAGTAACTGCCAGAAAAACCACAAGTATGGAGGACTTAAAGGCTCAATAGAGAGGATTTTAACTAATGAGAGATAGGAGCTGGGAAAGACTGGGAAGGTATATGAGCTGCCCTTCCTCCCCATGAAGGACTGCTCCCAGACACAGTAGCTTCAGTCAGCCAGTCTAAGAACATCCAGTGCAATCCAGCAAACAGCAGTATTGTTTTTGGATGGTACTGAGGTGGGGCAAGCCTAGTAGCACGCCACCTTGAATTTGCTTTATCTCTTTCCCACTTCTCCCTTTGTCCTTTTTTTCCCTGGTATTATATTCTCAATAGAGCACTAGCACATAAGTTTTGGCTTTTATAATTCTGTGTCTCAGTTTGAATACTCTAGAAGTAAGAGGCTCTTACTTCTAGAGTATTCAAACTGAGACACAGAATTATACTACTATTATAAAAGTATGTGAGTAGTTTTACATTTTTTATTTCCTCTGGAACAGTTTGCATAAAATAGAAATAGCTTATCTACAATTTAACTTTTTTGAGGGAGTGCAAAAATTGGTCTTCTTGGGTTTTAAACTTCTTATTGATTCAATGGTTTGCAATTTATATTTTTCTAGAAAATTGTCCTGAGCATTTCTATAAGCAACTAGTTACTTGTTAAGTACATTCTTTTTGATAAACTTCTGGGGAAAAAATAACTAATATTTATCTACACTTCATCATGAGTGAGTTTATCAGGTAAGACAAGTCCACTAGCCACTGTGGGTTTTGGTCCAGTCATCTGTAAGGTGAGAAATTTGGACAAGAATATTATTCTTTTCCTCCTGGCTCCAAAATCATTAATGCTGTATGATGTTGGTTCCACCTTTTGAAAGAAGCAACACTAGAGATCTGGATATTTTATGCCACAATTTAACCATCTCTGAGAACTAAAGAAGATAATTCATTTGTCAAATGCTTAATGTTCTCAAAAGAAAAGACAAAATTGAAGCAGATTGTCAGCTAGAGAAGACAGTGCACTTCTAAGGGACATATGTCAGAATCTTCACCATCAGATTCTAGTATCATTCTTGATGTGGCAACACTCCCCTTTTAGAATCACTGCCATCGGGGGATATTAGGACCATCGGAAGTCTCTTTGGAGATGTGATTTTACAAAGAAAAGTATTTGGAAACCATAATTTATTAATGATAATAATGAGGAAGGAGAGGAGGAATAGGTGGAAGGGAAGAAGGCACTGTTATTAGTAAGAAGTATCTACTATTAAGGTTGGACTATAGTATTAACTTATTTAATTCAAAAATAACCCCCATGATATAGATACTACATGAGATTATCTTTTTAGGATCCCTTCAAGTTTTTAAATTCTAACAATACACATTTCAAGAAGTAGAAGAATAAAAGCAAGTTTCCACCACCAAACTTGAAACAAATTATCAGATGTATATATATTCTTTATCAATATTAAAAGAAGGAAACAGTGTTAATCATATGGTAAAACTTTCAACCAAATACAGTGCAGACTGTATTTAGGGAAAAGGCTTAACAAAAATCATCAAGAATGGAGAGAAAAAGATCAGAAATGAAAGTCATCGGAAAGATTGTTAAAAATAAAGGTGTAAATCTATGTAATTTAAATGCAAACAAAAAAAGTATAATTTTAAAATTATAATACTAATATCAAGGTAGATTGAAAATAAAATCATTTAAAGGACACAAAGAAAGAACATTCCACTGTAAAAAGTTTGATGCAGAAAAAAAATCTGTATAAACCTTTATTCACAGCATGAAAGAAAACAGAAAGAAGCACAACTAAACTGTTAAAAATACAAAGGGAAATTGACAAAACCATAACAGAGAGGACCTAGCCTAATTATCAAAGTCTTTTTATATTGTTTTAGAAAACAAGTACATTGATGATATGAATAATATAGCCTCAAACCAAGGCCATCAAACTGGCGAAAACTAAAGATAAAGAGCAAATTTAAAAGCAGTCAGATAAAAAGACATATTATATAGGAAATGTAAAGGGCCAGGTATGAAGTTTGAAGTGTAAAGTAGTACAATATTGACTCTAAATTGACTTTAATAATTTTAGAATGTGTATTGTTAGCAGGGTTTCTCAGCTTTGACAGAATTGACATTTTGAGTGGGATACTTCTTTGTTTTGGGGGTCTCTCCAATGCATTGTTGGCTTCTTAGCATTATCCCTGGCCTCTACCAACTAGATGCCAATAGCAGCCCCCCACTCTGCTAATTTATAACAACCAAAAATGTCCTCAGACATTGACAAATGTCCCCTGTGGGGGCAAAATCATCCCTGATTGAAAAGCTCTGCCCTAGAGCCATCATTAATAAAATAATAGGTGATGTAGAACCCCATAGACAAATAATATGGGACACTAAAAAATGCCAAACAACTCCAACAAAGTCTGGAAAGAAGCAACAGTTGGTCAAAACATAAAAGAAAAAATTGAGAACAAATAGCAAAATACTATATTTAAATTAAAATATCAGTAATTACATTACATGTAAGTAAAATAACATGTCAATTAAAAGTCATAAATCATTACAATTATATATTGGTAAAAATCAAGATCCAGCTGTATGCTCTCTACATGAAAAGCACTTTAAATATAAAAAGCCAAATAATTTGAAAATAAAAGAATGGAAAAAGATACCCCATGAAAACAGCAAGCATAAGAAAGCTGGAGTGGCTATGTTAATATTAAACAAAGTAGACTTCAAGGTACAGAATAATGGATGAAGAACATTTAAAATGATAAAAAGGGGGCTTCCCTGGTGGCGCAGCGGTTGAGAGTCCGCCTGCCGATGCAGGGCACACGGGTTCGTGCCCCGGTCCGGGAAGATCCCACATGCCGCGGAGCGGCTGGGCCCGTAAGCCATGGCCACTGAGCCTGCGCATCCAGAGCCTGTGCTCTGCAACGGGAGAGGCCACAACAGTGAGAGGCCCGCGTACTGCAAAAAATAAATAAATAAATAAATAAATAAATAAATAAATAAAATGATAAAAGGGATAACAAATGATAATAACCCAAAATACGTATGCACTGAAAAAGACAGAACTCTATGATGACAGAGCTCATAGACCTAATAACACAAAATTCATCAACTGTAAACTCTATAATTACCATTTCTACCTTAATCAGTACCGTACCCTCTCACACTGCTTTGCACATAGCAAATGGCCATCAATATGTCATTAAATTTTAATGTATCATAATTGATTTAACATTCTCCTTCAGATTTAAGTTTTTCCAATTTTAAATGGGTTTGCTCTGAATGACTCCAGAGCTCATGGGATATATTTCCTCAAACCTTTGTCCTTGATAAATAGGCCATTTTCATGATCTTTTATAAATATGTTATTTTGGTCATGGAGCCTGTACTGCTTACTTTGGTGCATATCTTTTGAAGGAAAGAAGCCACAAAGTTCTTAATTTTTTTGAATTGCTCAGCTGTGCTCTATTTTTTTCCTTATGTTCCTTAAACATAACGGGCAGGACAGAAATATTCCTAAGAACATTACTTATAAGCTAACAAAATAGAATCCTATTTTCTTTTAATATATTAAATAGAAAGGCATTCAGAAAGCTGGAGAGAGCCTTTCATGCCCCACATATATAAGTAAAAATATAAATGTATGAATAAAAAAACAGGAGAGAGTTAGATGTAAAACTGTTTTCTCTGTGTTACCATGACATCCCAGTAATGGTAAGAGTATATTATGGCACTCAATAAAGCATTAGAGAAAGGGCACTGGTCTTGGCATAAGAAAATTCAGATTTCTGTTAGTTTGCAAACTGGGGAGCTCCCCAGGTGAAATTCAAAACTGGCCCCCCATACACAGAGGGCAAGGAGAAACTGAAGAAAGTGGCAGACCACTCCAGATTGGTAGGTGGCAGGTTTAATAATCAAAGGAACTTACTTACGAGGCTTGTCATAGATGGCCCCAAGAGGAGTAGAGCTCCATACACACTCACCAGAATCTTAAAAGTTTATATAGAGGCCTTAACAGAGTTTAGTCACATATCCAATCCAGAGGGTCTCAACAATACAGTGATCTCTCAAGGATGCATCCTTGAAAGTATCTCCCACTGTGGGAACACTGGGCAGAGCGTACATTCTGAGGACAGGAGAGGGGGTGTGGAGCCTTTGACTGCCTGGGTCTACTTCTCAGGTCAACTGGCAGTCATGTCCTCTCCATGACCCACTCCAACAGTTTCAGCCCACCTCTGCCATTATTAGCTTTGGAATTTTGAGAAATTCCCTAAATATCACTAATTTTACATTTCCTATTTTAAAAATTGACAGGATAACTTATTTCTGAGGTCTATTGTGAGGACCAAAAATAAGTTTCTGGGTATAAATATACTTTGTGAATTTTTATCAAATTATAAAATATCTTTAGGGGCTTCCCTGGTGGCGCAGTGGTTGAGAGCCCACCTGCCGATGCAGGGGACACGGGTTCGTGCCCCAGTCCGGGAAGATCCCACGTGCCGCAGAGCGGCTGGGCCTGTGAGCCATGGCCGCTGAGCCTGCGCGTCCGGAGCCTGTGCTCCGCAACGGGAGAGGCCACAACAGTGAGAGGCCCATGTACCACAAAAAGAAAAAAAGTCTTTATGGGATTTATTATTTTGATTTAAAAATCAGAAGGGCATTAGAGTCTGTATAATTTAGGATTACTCTTATGTACACATAACAGGAAACTCAACTAACAAAGGCTTTTAAAAAAAATGGGTTTTCTTGTCCTCATATAGCACCTGCCCCCAAGCAGGCAGCTGCTGGTGTTGTTTCAGGAGCTCTGTGATGTCCTGTAGGGCTAAGACGATTTCTCTATACTCCTTTATCCTCCACAGGCTTGCTCTCAGCCTTGTGCTTGTAAGGGAAGGCTGAAAAATTGCTGCCTCAGCTCCAAAAAGTCACATCACTGTTCAGGGAGAAAGGGGAACATGGTGATGCCAGCCATCTCTAATCCTTCTATCAGGAAAGTAAAAGCCTTCCTCGTAACCCAGTGGTCCCCAACCTTTTTGGCACCAGGGACCGGTTTTGTGCAAGACAATTCTTCCACAGACTGGGGGACCGGGGGCGGGGTGTTCAGGCAGTAACGCCAGCGACGGGGGAGCAGGAGATGAAGCGTAACTCACTCACCCGCCGCTCACCTCCTGCTGTGCGTCCCGGTTCCTAACAGGCCGCAGCCTGGCACCAGTTCATGGCCTGGGGATTGGGGACCCCTGTCGTAACCCCTTTAGCCAATAATGAATTAGGTCTCACTTATCACAACAGTGTCACACATCCATCTCTAGATGCATCTCCTGGGAAAGTGGGAAAGATCAAGCGTCATCTAGTGACTGCACCTGGGCCCATTTCCAGCTCATTCAAAACTGAGATTCTGTTAGCAAAGATGAAGGGGGAGTGGCTACTGGAGAGCAACTGTGTCTGCACAGATCTTCAAGATGAGAAAACATCTCTCTCTTCAGGCCCTTACCCATTCTTAAACCAAACATCCCCATCCATTAAAAAATGTTTGTTTGTTTGTTTTTTAACTTGGATAAAATTTGAGCTTCAGTTCAGACAACTCTTTCCAGCTCACCTCTTTATATCATCAGGATTACTTGAAAAACCTGGATATTATTTAGAATCTTTACATTTTCAGTCAATAGGTCTTCAAGTACCAAATGGATTCCGTATGTTTTGGCATGAATGCACCCATTGGATCTTTTTACGGTAGATATTCTAATGTAATATCTAGGTAAGAAGTAGAATAAAATTCAAAACCTAAAAACGATACAACTATACATAGTAATGTCATCTTGAAACGTTTCTGAAAAATTCTTTCTCAGAATAATACTAAGGCAAACTTTATTAAAATTAGAAACATGGAAAGCTTTACACTGTGCCCCAGGAGGACTTCAGGCCACCCCTACATCCAGCCACTGCCACCCCACTTCCATATCTTCATATGGCCCAGACTGACCAGTGTTCTTTTATTATTTACTCTATCCTGGGTATTGAGCTAAAATATGCTATCAGTTTACCTCTCACAACCTCAAGAACATGGAAAAATACACAATACTTATTTTAGGCAGAAGGAAACATTTTAAAAAATGAAGTCTTATAGAAAATTCAATTAAAGTTCAAGCAACTTTAATCAATAAAAGTTATAAAGCCAAGAAGAATTCTTACCCATGTCTTCCTGAATCCAAATGGTATTTCCTTGCTACATGCATTCATAGGAGGGAGGTATATAAGATATATAGTTCCATATTCCATGATTTTTACATTCACATTTTCTTAAATACCCCAAGAAGGTTTCCATTTACAAAAATGCCATTGTATCTAAAGTTAATTGCATGAAAAGAGGTTAAAATGTCTTTGAAGTCCGAAAAACTTAAATTCTAAAGGCAATACCTGTGACTATTAACACTTACTTACCAAGACTGATATTTTTATCTATAGAATTCATTATTGCACAAACCAGGATAATAAGAACCTTGAAGAATATTTGACATTACTAGAGATTTTATGAAACCTTAAGAAATATTCTCAAACCTCAATAGCTATGCTTATATTGTGAGAATTGTGTTTTGTAAGTGAATTTCAGTGAATATTTTATCCAGGAAGGCTAGTCAATAGCCAGATTTCTAAAAGCCAGTATGAAATCCCAAAGATTGAATACCTCCAGAACAGCTACGACTTCATTTTGCAGTCCTTTTTTGCTCATAGTCTAAAAGCTCTGAACAATAACAATACGTTTTCAAATGTGACAAGTACAGTAAAATCCATTAAAAAAAAAAAAGCAGAAGTAAGCAAAACTGATTTCAGATGTAACTCAAAGGTGACTTGCAGAGCTAGTGAAAGGTGAAAAACAAACATTTAATACAAAAATCCAAGACAAGATATACTGCAACCAGCTTGTATGGGAGACTGCCCAATCTAGCCAGCTTGGCCTTGCCATATCTCTAACGGGCCAAGTCTGGAATTTTCCACTCCTGCATACCTTCCTCAGCTTACCCCACTCTCTGACTGTGGTAGGACAGATGCAGAGGGTAGAGCAGAGTGGAGTGGATGAGGTTCATCTATGAGACATTTATACGCTAAGGGAGACTCTAAAGTGGGAGCCAGTGGAGGAAAGAAGCAATCTGAAAATGGAAGTAATTAAAAAATAATGCTGTTTTCACTGAAAACCATTCAGAGAAATAAAATGGTGTAAAAGCTTCCACTTTTTAACTAAGGTGAAGTTTGCAGATAGAGAACTACTAAAATATTTACATCTTTAAGTGCGTGTGGACAGATTTTTTCCTTTTGCCTCTGTCCCCAGAGAAGGAGAGAATATTCTGCAAGCACACTAATACAGATGATTTCAATTTCCAGAGGCCACCCTGAAGGTAACACCAGAGGAGGAATGGGGTGGAATAATATGGTCAAAAGTCATCCCTCTTCTGCCCAAACTGTGTAAAAAAGAGACTTGTTATGGCCCTTGAAACAGAAAGATTTCTTTGCTACTGTTTATCACATCAGTGTAATCAGAAAGTAATATCTCATAAATAAAGCCAATTTGCCATGCTTTGGCACTAAAAAATTACTTGGTCCTGTACACCTCAAATTAAATAGAAAATACATATTGCTTCTTAGAATGAGCTTAAGATGATCTGACTGTACAGCAGGCCTTTTAACCAATGTATTTATTAGCAGTTGCTTTAAGTAGAATTACTAATAAATATCTTTTTTTAGCAATATAGCATGTGTTAATTGTATTTGTCTATATCTTACTTTTACATTTATATCCTTAAAAGAAGATATTCATTCTCTTCTAAATAAGAGGAGCAATCAGCCCAGAATTCTGCCTCACTTCTCTAGAAAACTGATTCTGTGTCCATGAGTGAGAGCCTGAACAATACTGTGTGAGGAGTGACAGGTCCAAAGAATCAAATTTGATCCGTGTGGGATTGTCAGAGCCATCCTCATCCTGACCCTCTTTAAAAGTGAATCTTTCCTTCAAAGCTGCCGATAGACAAGTACAAAAATATCAAGCTTTGCCATTCTTCTGCCTCATGTGACATATTCAGAAAAGATAGCACAGAAGTCACTGTTTGTATTTCCTAACATTGTGTTGTAGGTACTGCTAGGATGTCATCTACTGATGTCACATTTCAAAGGAAAGTCATCAGCAGCGAAGCATGACTCTACATTCTGCCTCATAAATGACCCCCTTGTTTCTCCTATTTGCCAGACATTCTCTAATGACCTTTCTACCTAATGATCTTCCAACAAGTAACAGTATACCAAAAAATTTCAAAGATAAAGTTTCTGATCATGACCAATTTTCTTTGCTCTTGAATGGACATCCTCAGAAGCCATGGTTGCAATCAGGTATCAGGTAGGCCTTGCTGATATTTATCATGCAAATAGCATTTGGTCATCTTTCTCTTGCAGTTTTTATACTCATCTTAAATTCTCTATATGAAAACTCCTTTACTTTCCAGCAATCTCTTTGTATCTGCTTTTTGTTCTCCTGCAGAAGTACTCCTTTGAGAGATTGCTTTGGCAGAAGTCTCTGTTGGATTATTTTGAGTACCAGTAATCTCATCTCTACCATTTGCATGTGGACAGCCTCAGGTGTCTAAATACAAGTTCATCCAGTGTTAAGAAAACTATGAATTGTTTAGAGCACACCATTCTTGGTTATCTGATTGTAGCTTTTCATTGCCTTTGAGCTGTTTTACAACTCTATAAATTGTAGACAAGGAGTAACAATGCAGAATAATCTTGTCTATAGAAATGCAAATAAATTCCCTCTGGGGGAAGTTAAATTGAAGTCCCTTTTCCACTTGTGGAAAGAAGACAAGCAGTTTTCTTCTGTTTGTAAATTTATTTCATCATTGCTTTATTTCATATAAATTTGTACATCTTTGACTTTTTTGAACATCTGTCTGATTCCCTCATTAAAAGAGTTAAATAAAATCTTTAACTTGTGTTCATTTTATACCTGTATGCGACTCAAGATTTTACCTTAAAAAAAATTCTTAAACACTAGGATTCACAGTCCAACCAACACTGTGCATCTTGAAGCCACAGACTACAAAGAGATGAAGGGGAATACACTTATCTAAAATTTATTACACTTGGTCTGTGTGTATGAAAATGACTGAAAACCTTTTTAAATTTTTATATATAATTTATAAAGTGCTCAGAAGTGCCAATAATTCAAGATGCTGTCAATTAAAGAAGGTAAAATTTAAAAGTTTGAAACATTAAAACAATGAAAATGAACTATTTAATTCTGTCTACCATTTTCTTTTCTTCCTTTTTATATTCTTTGACCTACAAGACTTTTTTTTTTTTAATTATGAAGGATAAAAAAAAGGGCCAAAGGTTCTTTTGATGGTATTTAGAAAGAAAGCCTAGATAGAGGAATTTCACTGAGTCTATAGCTTTTCAAGAAAGCATTGCATTTGGCTTTTCTAATTCCTTACTGGGTGAGCTGAATGTGATGAACATGGGTTCCATCTTGGGATCCTGGGCACATGGAAGGCAGAATGACAGAGGTCTGTGCCTCCAGCTTCAGACTGTGAGTTCAGATTCTGGCTGCATGATTTACTAAATGTGTCAGTGTTGTCAAGTCATGTAATTCCTCTGAGTATCAGGTAGCTCATGTATAAAAGTATAATAATAATGATATTGCTTTACAGATTTATCTGAGGTTTAAGTGAGAAAATACCTATGAAGCACCAAGAATAAGGCCTGTCATGTGGTAGCCACTCAATAAACACTATTCTTATTATTATTTGTTTGATGTGCTACCAAAGAGTCACTTTAATTTGTTCCTAAGCACCAACATTGCCAACTAGATTCAAGAACTGCCTAATGTAAAGGATGTCCCCATCAGCTACTTGCAAAAACAGAAGGAAGATGTTTTACACATATAAAATCAAGAAATAAAGCATCTATGACAAAAAATACTAAATTACTTAAAATACTCTCATAAACTGAATGTCAGGTGGACATGTAAATTGATCATTATGGTACACTTCTGTAGCAACTACTCTTATAATTAAAGACATCTCACCTAAACAGTAGACTTGACTTGTGTTAATTCAGGAAATCAATCTAAATATAACTTCCTCTTCCTAAACTTCTTTTTATTCAAAAATAATATGTACCCTGCACTGGGTTTAATCTTCATTGCACTTAAATAGAAAAAAATATCTCTCTCTTTTTCTCTCTCTCTCTCCATATACACACACACATATATATATATTTATATATCTACCATTGCAAGCAGAACATCTGCCTCTTAGATCATTAAAAACTTCAAGGAATACCTTAGTTTTGCAGATAGGACACAAGATCTAATTAACTGCATTATTGGGGGTCAGTAATGAATTCACTCTATTTTAGTAGCCTCAGTGGTAATAAGAATTCTAAGATGGTCAATTCCTTTTATACAACCATGTAGTAAAGATAAATGAGACAAAAGTATGAAAAAACAAAACCCACAATCAATTTGGAAGACAGTGTGGTATATAAATCCAAGTAGGCACTACTCTGAAGAATACAAATTTAAGCACCTCAGATGCAGTAACTAGATTGTTGATACAAAGAAAACTCCTTTTCCACCTGTTTTTTCTTCCTCTGCACTTTCCAGGTGTTGCTGTATAATTTTTCTCATAACCAGGCAATTACATCCAGTGAATTGTGTGGTTAGTCAGCTAACCATCTGCTTTCCAAGAGCAGTCACATGCTGTGTTCACAATTTTCTTGATTCAAACCATAAAGAGGATTTAGAAATCTCACGTGCAATATTTGAGGCATTCTTTATTCTGGAATAATGAACTATTAGAACAGAAAGATTTGACCAGCTTTCCTTGGCTTGCCTGTAATGTCCTTAGGGCATTGGAGACCAAGGTTTGGGAAGCAAGGAAAGGAGCAATAATGATCACTTAATATGTAAATATAAATAAATATATATGACTATTTTAATGTTTTTCTTGATTGCACTTCCTCCCAACACCCCAAACTATGAACAAGCTGTAAATGTATGCCTCCAGACACCCAGACAAAAGCAGCAATCTTAATTAGCCAAATTAAAACAGTAAGACACATCTGATTATCCCTTTTTAGTCTAAACCAGCTTCTAAAATGACAACTGATGTGAAAATAATTAAAACAAGACAGACTGGCAAAAGAGGAGAAATAATGTATTTAGATTTTGAAGAGAAGTAATTAGTTTTGGCAGGTTATTTATTTATGTAAATTGAAAAATTAGCTCTACTAGTCAGAGGCGATACATTCAAGTGTCTGCATTTCTGGTGCAACATGGGAGAAGAAAAGTTACAATGAAAAGCAACAAGATGAATTTCAAGCAAGGAAAGACTCTTTAAATTGTTACTTTTTTTTCAAAGGAAGACAGATTCTCAAAGAAAATAGAATTCATAAAATCTTTCTCAATAGTTCAGTATAACTATGGAGGAAAAACAATCTTACTAATTTCTAAGATTGCTTTTCCTCAATACAGATATAGATTTTTAAAAATTTAAACAGCTGTCTTTGCTTTTGTCATTCTGTGTTACATTCATAAGTTATTCTTCCTTCAAATTGTCGTTTTTATATAGCTCTACTTCTTCATTTCAGCTGCTTCATTTCCAGTGAAAATCTAGACCAGTCCTCACTTCATCCTGAATTTGTTATATGCCATGCATATGCTTCTCTTGCTTGGGTTCACTCACACACATAATTTCAACCATCACAGATCAATTGATGACTCCTAAATCCATGAATCAAGCACAGTCATCCATACTTAAATACATATACACTTACACTGTACTTAAATATACCGCTCTTCTTGTGTGCTTCAATGTATCCATCATTTCTTCAGAAACTATGCAGTGCTCTAATAGAAGAATGAACAGGATACACTGGAGACACAAAGAAGAGAATGAATGGTAAATTCTACCTCATTTAGAGTACAGGTGGGGAGGAGTCATGATTAAAGAAAAGGTTTCTTCAAAAACAGCTTATCTTCTTTCCCTCCATGCTCTAATAACAGCAGCTACCTTAATAAAAGAGAAGCTGTTTCAGATAAATGAAAATAAAGTACACTTGCCAGCCTCAATTAACTGCACTAGTGAGATGAGGCCACACACATATACACACATCCCCGTACACACATATAGGTAACTAAGGAGAAACTAGTACAGTTGACCACTGACAAACATGGGGGTTAGGGGCTCCGACCCTCTGCGTGGTGGAAAATTCAAGTATAGCTTTGTAGTCAGCCCTCCACATCTGCAGCTCTGCATCCATGGATTCAAGCAACCAGCGGATTGTACATTATGACAGCACTTTTTTTTTTAATCCACATACAAGTGGACCACTATAGTTCAAACCTGTTGTTCAGCAGTCAACTTTAATTAAAACGAACCCACTCCTTTCCTAACCAAGACTGTAATTAATTATTGACGCATGATTTCCCATCTTTATATCTAATATATACACAGAAGTTTTAATATAAATGATGTTATTGAGAATGCTTGGCATTCTATTATTTATGTGTGCAAATTGGCATATCCATTTACGGTCTCAGCATAATTCAATAAATGTATTGGTTTCAAAATTTCCTTAAACAGTACTTTCAGAAACCTTACATCTATGGTTTTCTTCTGTGCAATGGGGCGAGCTTGAAGAAAATGAACTAAAGGAATAAGAAAGAGCTGTGATCTGATACCTATAGAGAAACAATGTATTTACTACAGGGTCTCCTCTTTCTCTTCACACAGGACAGCTATATTTTCCAGGCTTCTTGGAGTTAGATTGATACCATAGTTCTGAAATTTCATTAATGGGAATATGAGCAAGAAAGGCAGTTAAAAGTTGGTGTGTGTCCTTCATGCTATCCCTCTCTGGTAGCAAAGACTTTCTGCATGGTAGTGTTGTAGGACAGAAGTAGCCCAGACCCTGAGCCATAATTTGAGGAAAACACCTGACCTATAATGTAAATGAGAAATAAACCACTTTCCCCATAAGCCACTGAGATTTGGAGATTTGTTTGTTACTATAGCACAACTTAGCCTAGCCTGACAAACATAATATTATAAGAAACTCTTTGACCAACCTTTCTTCCTAAGTGAAATGAAGAAGCAATATCAAAAACTACTGATGTCTTATCAATTGTACACAGTTAATATGAATGAAAATACTGTACAGAGTTAATATTTAAGAACTAGGGCTTCAGGACAAATGGCTTGAGTTCAAATTCTGACTGTCTTTTTTTTTTTTTTTTTTTTTTTTTTTTTGCGGTACATGGGCCTCTCACTGCTGTGGCCTCTCCCGTTGCAGAGCACAGGCTCCGGACGCGCAGGCTCAGCGGCCATGGCTCACGGGCCCAGCCGCTCCGCGGCACGTGGGATCCTCCCGTACCGGGGCACGAACCCTTGTCCCCTGCATCGGCAGGCGGACTCTCAACCACTGCGCCACCAGGGAAGCCCTGACTGTCTTTTATTAGGCGAATGATGTTGGGCAAATGGCTTACCCTCCTTGTGTTTTAATAACCTTATCTGTAAAATGGGGATATTATCACTATCTACCTCATACATTGCCATAAAGACTAAATGAAATAATTCCTGTAAAGAATCTTCTATAGTCCCCAGCACATAGTAAGCCTTATTGATAAATATTTACTATTGTTATTGCTACATATAGATGGAATACTTACACAGTTCTGAAGGAACGTGCTTTCCAAATTTAAGCTACTACTCAGACAATTGGCTAACATATGTTGGTGCCCTTTACAATAGCCTCTATAGAGGATAGCTGAGGTGTATAATCATGTGACAAGAGAGAGAGATTTCTTTTGCTGAGTCATGAATCTTTCTGACAGTGTCTGACCACGGAGCTGCGGAGACTTTACCTGGGCAGCCATGTAATGCACTAGATACATGGCGAGATCCCTCTAATGACAATGAAGTTTTATGGACACCGGCAATGCCGATTTACAGCCTCAGTAAACCAGTTTACAATTCTACTGATGTCTCTTAATTTGTGTATTTATGTCAATGGAATGGCTCACAATGACAGGGAAGGGCAAAAGAAACAATTCAAGTTGCCAGAAGGCTAATCTACTAAGAGCTTATGAATATAACATTTTCTTAAATTCTATAATGCACTCATGCAATTATATTCATATGCAAAAGAGATGTATCCTGATTTCCAATTCAAAGAATCTCAGAGTCTGTGTACAGAAATGATCACACTTATATATGTTTAAAACTGGACAGATATTTAAATGTATGGATTTATGAACAACTACTGCCAAATAGTTCATGATATTTTTAAGATACTCCTGGACAAGAGAATCAAGTGTATGTGTATTAGAACGTACCTCAGCAGGAAGGAAACCATTTGTTCAAGGCAGCTTGAACTTGTTCCCCTATTCTTTTCTATATATACCTAGATAATACCAGTTTTCCTAATTTTGGGTTAAAATTATAACCCCATATAAGAGCTCACAGTCCTATTAATAAACACAGTGTCCTTCTTTGACCCTGAGCTTAGGAAAACTTGATCTGAAATATTCCCATATTTGTGACAGTGATGATGATGATGATGAAAAGATTAATAATAAGTAAAATTTATTAAATGTTTACTATTTGCCAGATGACCCATTAAGTTTTTACACGTCACCTTCATTTAATCCTGATAATAACCCTGAAATAAAATATTATCATTTTATGGAGAAGAGAAGTATGGTTTAGAGAGATTAATAAACATACTGAGATCATACAACTAAAGGTCAGACATGGTAGAGGTGTGATTTGAACCCAGGAGTCTAGCTCTAATCTCTGCCTACTTAACCACTACAATACACAACCTCCCATTTCCTCTATCTTCCATTTTCCTTCTGTTTTAACATATTTTTTGATGCATAATAGTTGTGACATGTCTACATTATACAAAGGGCTTATGAATTATGTCTTCATGAACATACTATTTCTTAATTCAAGTAATAGCTCTTTCATTATGCTCAGTTAAAAAAAACAAAAAGAAAAATGCAGGTCACATCTCCTTGCCTCAGTTTTCTCATCTGTCAAATAGATAAATAATGCCTTCCATACTTATGTTTTTTTTTCATTTTTTAAAATAAATATTAATCAATAGCATACCATAGATTGACTAGAGGTGGAATAATTATCAGTATTGAAAATAATCCCAAAGTAAAAGATAAACCATCATTAATTTAACAAGTATTTGTCCAATAACATCTGTCACTGTTTTGATACTGGGGTAACAAAAGTTAAGATGAGGGTAGGACTAATGGAAATGGATAGTAACAAATGACGACTGGAGATTTTATGAGGGAAGATTGTTTTTATCTATAAAATTAATTAAAACAGCGGTCTCTGAACTTGTCTGATCAGAATGAGAATTCAGATCCTTGGTTAGGAAGGTCCTAGGCTTCTGTGTTTTTGTTGATTCCAATGATTCTCAATTGATTCCAGTGGCATGCACTAATGTTTGCGATTCACTGGGCTGAAGGAGTCTATAGGGTCATTCCAACACTAATAGTCTATGCATTTTTGATTCATCATTTATTTTGATTCTATTGCAGACAAAGGGAAAGGAAAATCTCAAGGATAACTATGAGCTGCCTAGTGACATCTCTATGAAATGTCTTCAGCTTGCAGTTTTCTCTGGAAGTTAATCACGGAGATAGGTTTTTAGTATTTTTTAATCTTAGTTTCTATTTCTGATGTTTCATATTTATGTTTTAAATTTAGCACCTCTATTCTTAATTCTAAGTTACACCCACAACCTTATCCTGCTGTGACACAGTTTTAATAATGCTGATTAAGAACAGAGACAGAAAGTCAACAGTGCATGTAGGGGGATGATTCATAACATTTGTTTTACAATGACCTGGTGAGGAACACACACACATGCATACACTTTGTTATAACTCCCACAACCTCCATTGCCAGCTGCACCCCTATATATACAGTCATAATAATTGTAGACCATTGTAGACCCACTTCCTACCAACATGTATCATTAACTACAAATCTGGAATAAATTCAGCTTCATTATTATTGACCTTATACATGATTGAGCACAATAATGCATAGGAAAGTATTTGGTAAACTGAAAGGCATCACATGACATACATTACTCTTATCTTTAATTAGTGTGCATTAAAACTTTATTGCTTGCACCAAGTTTTACAATTTTAAAGCTTTAAAGCTCTGGAAAAAAACAATTGTAAAAACCCTTATAGAGGAAAGGACTATCTTTGCAAGGACAATTATACAATAAACAGTTTTAGAGTATCTCCTTTCTGGGTAGAGAGCAGATTTGTTTATTTTCCAGGGCAGTCAGATGTCTCCCTCCAGCACAAAAATTGGGCAGATTTGCTAACGGTCCTTTATAAAACTGAGGGCTCACTAAGCTTAGGGTTCCTCATCTGGGATATGAACACACTGGGTGTGTACCATTGATCTTGGACCCCCTCTTTGTTGCCTCTGTGGAAATTGGAGGCAGTAGGAAGCAACATTGCTGGGAGTAATTAAGTCCCCTGTCTCTGACCTAGGAATCTTGTGTCTTCTGCCAGCATCCATGAAACTGTGACAGGCTAAATTTTAGTTTGTAAGCAGGGTAAATCTCGGACCTTTCACAGGGTCTTGACAGGGTGTAGATGTATAATCTTCTTATGGAACAGAAATGGAGATCTGGCAAAAATAGAAAATAATGCAATCTGCCATAAAGGTTGACTTCCTAAAACTATTTTTAAAGAATCGGTATAAGTCAACAGTGCAGAGAAAGACAGTCCTCTGTCTTTCCCTTCCCCTCCCTCTTACGCTTCCTCACTTTCTTTCTGCTCTCTTTCTCTTTTCCCCTCTTTCTCCCATCCTCCCTCCTGTCTGCTCTTGGCACTAATTTTCCATGCTGGTTAAAGTTTGTTCTACAGTTCTAATATCCGTCCGCATTAGCACGTTCACTGTTCCAGGGACAGCATGTCCCTGAAAATCTCTGCTGGATATAAAACTTTCAAGCATAACTAATATGACAGCAAAATGAATTTTATTTAAATGAACAATACATTTCTTGGCCTTCATGGGTCAAGGTTAGTGGAGGGAACTGTCTTTGTTTACAATCATTTGTCATCCATCCACAAAACCCGAGTTAGCTTACAATGCCTGTGTGTACACAGGAATGCCTTTCTTTTTAATAGCATATTGTCTTTGGAAAACAAACCAGAAAAATCACAGAGATGACAATTTATAGTTCAGGTCAACTGCCTTAGTTTGTTATTATAAATAGAAGGCATAGTAAAGTGATTACTAAATTAATAGTTTTTAACATTTTAAGTAAATCAGAAATATAATGAAGATGAACAGCAGTCCACTGGTCAAAGGAACTCAGTGGGAATTGAGGATCTCAGTGGAAATTGACCCCAAGTTCTGGGGTGATTGACTAAACCATCGCTGACTGCCTGATTGGGCACACTTCTCTCCTGGCACATAAATTTACTACACCAGGCTGCCTCCCTGATAAATATCATTGCTTTCTCCATCTCTTGCCCCTGCAAAGGAGACTGCTGTTTCCTTATAAATCTTTTTCCCCCACATTTTCTGTCAGCGGAAACCAAAGCTATTGGGTGTCATATACCAACCCCATCACTCCATAAAACTGGCAGAGGAGCAGCAAATTCCTACCAATCCCTACATTTCACTATTTTCCATTCATTCATCTATCCATCGCTCAACTGCATCCTGAGCCCCTCCAGGGCACCAGGCATTGTGCTGGCTCAGACAAACAGGTGATCCAAATACGAAAACCAAGAAATTACACGCTCGGAAATTTTAAAGTGATATTATAAAGAAACGTGTGGAAGAATAGAAAAGACATAAAACAGTCATTTCTGAGGCAGTTTAGGAAGTGTTCGCAAAAAAAAATGGCAATTGGTCTGTCTACTGGAGAACAGTTGGGCATTTCCTTAGATGAATAAAAGCATTCTAGAGGGAACAGCAGGCCAAGGTCCTTATATCCCCATGGAAGGAGTTGGAATGTAATTTTCAGGCAACTGGCAATCAGTAGTCAAGAGTGGCTTTTGGAACTGGAAAATTACATGATCCTATTTACTTATTAGAAGCTCATTCTAGTGACAGTACGGTGAGTGTTGTGGGGAGCCCAATAGAAGGCTGTGCAAGTTTTCAAAAGTTAGACAATAATCAGGAGAATGTCATACTTGAAAGGTATTGTGAAGTAGAGTTCCTATGACTGCAATTTACTGTGGAGCGCGAGAGTAAAGTTTCAAAACTGGCTTTGTGTGTGGAGGAAAATGAAAATACAAGGAATTCAGTGGTTTTTATGCCAATATTTGTTGAGAATGCTATACTTCAGTAAAAAAACAGTTGGCAAATATAGTTGGATATGTGAGTATGGGTCTCAGGAAAAAATTCAGATTTGGAGATGTAACGTGGAATTGTGAATCATATGTAAAGAAGTTATATCCGCTCATCTGTTGATGGACGCCTAGGTTGTTTCCATATCCTGTCTACTGTAAATAATGCTGCCATGAACATAGGAATGCAGATATCTCTGAGATCCTGTTTTTATTTCCTTTGGATATATACCCAGAAGTGGGATTGCTGGATCATATGATAGTTATTTTTCTAAATTTTTGAGGTACTGCCACACTATTTTTCATAGTAACTGCACCAATTTACATTCTCACCAACAGCACACAAGATAGCCAAGATCTGGAAACTACCTAAGTGTCCATCAACAGATGGATGGATCAAGAAGATGTGATTCTTTATACACACACACACACACACACACACACACACACACACACAGTGGAGTATTATTCAGCCATGAGAAAGAAGGAAATCCTGCCATTTGCAACAGCATTGATGGACTTTGGGGGCATTGGGCTAAGTGAAATAGGCCAAACAGAGAAAGACAAGTACACATAGTATCACTTATATGTGGAATCTAAATTTAAAAAACAGAAAAACTCATAGAAACAGAGAGTGGAAAAGTGGTTTCCAGGAGCTAGGGGGTGGGGGAAATAGGAAGAAGTTGGTAAAAGGGTACAAACTCACAAACGTTTAGCTATGAGATAAATAAGTTCTGAGAATTTAATGTAAAACATGGTGACTATACTTAACACTATATTGTACAATTGAAATTTGCTAAGAGAGTAGAAGTTAGTGTTCTCACCAAAAAAATAAATAACTGGGTGATGGATGTGTGAATTAACTAGACAAGGGGACTCTTTCACAATGTATACAAATATCAAATCATCATGATGTACATTTTAAATATCTTATAATTTTATATGTCAATTATACTTCAATAAATCTGAAATTTTAAAAAATAATAAAGGAGATTATTAAATTATTGGTTTAAATAATGTTCTTTAGGGAAATAGCAGAGATTTGGAACAATATAGAGCCTAGGATGGACTTCTAGGGAATGAAGACATAGTGAGAGGGCAGAGGAAGAGGTAGGACAAAATAAATAGAAAATATCAGTGGTTATGAATGTAGAAAAGAGCATCCAAGAAACCAAAGAAAAGCATGAAAAGCATGAAAAGCATCAAAATGTTGACTAAAATAGTCAAGTAGTATATGTCATTGGCTTGCCAATTATTGGGTCACTCATCACATTAATAAAAGGAATTTCAGGAGAGTGATAGGGAAAGTAGCCAAGGCTTCTAGGCTGAGAAGTAAATGGGAGTCAAGAGAGTAGAGACATTAAACACCAACTCTATTGCAGGCTACCACATGTGTGATGTGACCTACACAGGCCGATGTGGTCTGTGGGTGAAAATCAATAATCACCTGTGTCCACAGCTTCTCTTGTTCCCACCATCTACCTCAGCACCACAATTAGGGCCCCTTTCTGGCATGGGGGAAGGAGAAGAGAGACAATGGGAGGAGGACCATTTAGTATGCATTTCGTACTCATAAGACTTCCAAGTTGGGTTTTGTTGTTGCCCCTGAATGAAGATTTACTATAATCCCAGAGGGACACTAACAGGACAGAAAGAAAAGGATACTGTAAAACTCTATCCAAATACTGGGCCCCATTATCATTGTAATCTATGAATTATCGCTTTTTATTAAAATATTATTTTTTTATAAAAATTAACTTGCAGATGTCAGAATTAGTTTTACATTATTATTAATATTCTAAAAATTACTATTTGCATTTTACAACTTTTGAAATTATGTTTTAGCATTTTTTTTTTTTTTTAGCAAAAGGAAAACTGAATGGGTCTCTCTTACCTCTGAGAGGTCCTGACCCCAAGTTTCTGGTAATTTCTTTCTCCTTAGATGTTTCTATTCATCTCTACAGCTTTTCTGCATTTATGGGCCAGTCTGCTACGTGTACCAAATGACTGGATTTTATTCACTCTTCTCTTACTTTTTCTCCTCTTCAGCTGAGCTGCTTGGGTCATGACCACTGCTTCCTCCAAGCAATGGTGACCGACACTTCGACCAAAATTTTCACCAGATACTCAGCTGTCTTTCCTATTTGTAGCATCTTATCTTCTCCTTCTGAGCTCCAGTGTGGCTCTAAAGTGTCCCAACTGGAAAGTGTGAGAGTTGGGAAGGATATCGCTCTCCCTCCTTGAGTTTCATTCTATTAGAAAAATAGCAAATATTCCTCTACCCTCCTCCCGCATCCATCCACATTTACCATAGGATTCAGACATGGAGCCCAGAAGGTTGGACTGACAGGCAAATCCTAGTGACAAACACCATAGCATACTCAATATTGCCTTGCCCTCTGAGAACTGAGGTTTTCTTATTGGGCCAAAAAGCTTTTATGGTTTGTCCCTTATCTTGGTATAAGTCCTCTTCCAAATGGCTTCTTGAATCCTTGGAATCACTCACGTCTGAGGCCAGTGCTACACTACTGGCAACATTAACGCCCTTTACTCTCCCTATGCAGTTCACTATAATAATCATAGCAGTTAAGATTTATTGACCTCTTGTTATGTATCTAGAATCGCATAAGTGATTTAATTGGCTTATTTCATTTAATTCTCACCCAAAAATTCATCATATATTAATATCTCTATTTTAACAGAGGAGAACATTGAGTTTTAGAAAGTTATATAAGTTTGCTAGCAACACACAAAACCAGGCCTTGAACCAGGGCCCACATCTGCTGGGCTCCAAAGCCCACGCTTCATCACCATGTCATTCTCTAAGTGCCTTCAAGGCAAGTGCTCTGTCTGCCTCATTCTCCATTCCACCTGCAATTCCTAGTACAGGAAATGGCACAGAGTGGGTGGGTGTCAATTAATATTCGTTGAACGAATGGATAACAGTGGAAAATAAATCTCTCCCTGCTGCACCGTTCATAATTGACTTTGAAGTTTTCTTTGGGATGCAAGCTCAGACATATTTATGAACCTCCAGCCAATCAATTATTTAGCACTTTTTCACTGTAATATATATATATATATATATATATATATATATATATATATATATATATAGCCTTATTCTGCTGGGTTTTGTGAAAGAAACAAAAGAGAAACACAACCCCTAACCTCTTAAGGTCTCCTAGTATATAGGAAAAATACAAACAAATAAAACCTATATGCATAGCCAGAGCTTCCCAAACCTCAACCAGAAGCTAGAAGTCAGGGAATCCTGAGATGTAATCAGTAGAGGTAGACAGAGCAGGGCAGAACTTTGCTGAGAATGGGTCTGGGGAGAGAAGAACCTTTAAGAACAGTCAGCACACTGCCATAAAGTATTCACTGCACAAAGACTAAAGAGCTCTAGTTCAAAGGTTTGGTTTTTACCCAGGCCAAACTATCAACTTTTGAAGTTCTGGCGGGTGTGTAATGAGCTTATAATGGAAATCTCCTCAGTCTAGTAATCAAGACACTGCCAGTGCTCCCAGCCATGTTGGTAGTGGCTACGGAGATCAAAACATACTCACACAATGTGCTGAATATCTTCAGTTTGCTCCTTCAGCTCCACTCTCTGCACTCCTCCATCCTGCCCTGGGAGGCTCGGAGACTGGGAGGCTGATCTCTGTGGATCAGGAGCCTAAGTTATCACTGACTTCTGGTTGCTTCTGCTGAAGGGCAGCACCTGTAGGAGTTGAAGGGTAAGAGTGAGGAGGGTAAATTCAGGGCATATATTACCCCGGATCTCTCTCTTCTGTGTCCACTTCAGTTGAACTTCTCCCCTTTGCGTAGAGTTCTCTCTCCCTCTCTCTCAATATCTCTCTCCCTCCCTCGCAGCTGGTAACTACCCCTTCAGGGGGAGTGTGTGTGTTGCCGCGTTACTCTCTCCTGAGTACTGCCCCATCCTGTATTGCTTCCTTATACTCTGTCCATATCTTTGTAAATAGCCCTTTAGTAAACATTTACCAAAAGACTCAATTTGAGTTATATTCATCTGTTTCCTGCTAAGACCCTGCCTGACTGACAAACCAATATGACAAACATATGCTTCATTGAGAGAATGTAAAAGAAACAGTCTGCCCGTAGGAAATGAAAAGCTTAAGAAGCCACCCCTTTAAGAAGCTGTATAATTTGAGTAATTAAGGCATAAAGTCATAGAAGCTGTTAGCTTCTAGATCTTCATGAGTAGAGTTGTACCACGTGCCAACCATAAAAGAAATTGAGTCATTCTCTTTCCCTGGTCCTGGAATCTTGCGCTTTATCATTTCTTATTTTCTGAGACAGGGGAAAAGTCTTCACTTTTTGCAACTGCCACTACAATCATATAGCGAAAGAACTGATGAAAAATTTATGCACATACTGGCCCACAATCTCCTAAAATTGTTTAATAGAAATCACGTGCCATTTGTTACACACAAGCACTCTCTTAAGAGCACCCTTGGGAGTTATTCATAGGAATGTGGTGGCCAGGTGAAGGCTTACAACATCGTATTGAGGTGTAAATTGGAATGTGTGAAATATGCAGTTTGGGGTAGCCAAAAATATGGGGACTAGGGGATTGCCCTAGTAAATCACCAAGAAATAGAAGAAATGCTATAAAAATTATGGCCAAGTCAAGGGATATCCACTGTCCTCCAGGGTGCAGCTTTTAAATTTTGCCCTGCAAATTCAGCAATTCTTAATTTACTCTTTGATATGTTTATACACAATTATTTCTTTATTGCACGATCCATGTATTTTACACTTAACCAGATGTTTTCTCCATCCAAAGAGACAGCTGTCTTCTACCTTTTCCTTTCCATGATGCAATGGAATTCATCCAGGAGAGCAAGAAAAGGTCTTTACTTTCATCCTTATACGATTGTGCTCCCCGCACCATAGGCAAGAGCTGCACATTTACTATTTCTACATCTTAATTGAAACAGCTTCTGTCTGGAGAAGTTTTAAGAAAAGTACATTTAGGTGACATGTGTGTAAACATTGAGACTGCTTTGAATGGGCAACAGTTTTCATGGGGTGGGAGGTAGGGTCAGGAGGTGTTTTGTTACAGCCATAGTAAAGACAACTTAAAGATAACAACCTGTATTGATTCCTAGTCATGGACTAGATATCTCTGAAGAATTGTCTAAAGCATTTCAATCGTTCAAAACTCTGTTAAAATATCAATAGCAAGTCACCATGTAGGAGAATAGAGGCAACACAGCCTCAGATTCGTTGAAGTTGGAAAATTAGAGTTTACTGAGTTTGATTTATTAAGATCAAATTTGTTTCTTTATGACATTATAACCATAGACATGACAAACTTCATGATGACTATTGTCATTTAACTATGTCATATCTTAAATCCTAAGGTATGAAAATTTATCTTTAATTTTAGCATGTTTTAAATACTTTAAACTTCAGGGAGATATTGTCCCTATTTTACCTCTACTTTATAAGTGTCACTTAGGCTAAGTGACTTGGATAGGAACACACAGGCAGTAAGTGTCAGGGACAAAGTCCAAAACCAAGCTTTCCAAACCTAAATTGTGTCTCATTTCATCATGTAGGCAATTTCTCATTTATGTCGAAGTGCTTATTGTCTTGATCTATACTTTGGAGAAGTCATGCCATCAATCCAGATATAAGTTCAACACAATTATAGGCAAACAGAACCTCATGAATCTTTAGGACATTACTGAAATGTGCAGTTTGAGTGAGATGTAAAGGGCTATCATTTCACTCTTTGTCTTCTCTGCTCATTTTCTCACACAACTCAAAAGAAATTCTTTTGGTCTAAGTCTACTCTTTGAAATAAAATAAAATATGTGTCCTGTGCTTTAATCTTGGGGGGAAATAATAAAATAAGAACATGAAATATAAAGCCCAGATGCATCCTATTCACTATTTCAAAATTTCAGTTGCTCTCTTAGCTACTGTCCTCACCACATTGAGGACAAAGATGGATGGTTCATCCTGAAGTCATCTATTGCCTGCTATGGCTTATCATTATGATTCCCCTGCATAAAATGCATTCTTGAAGTGCATCTTTCCTTCTCATTCTTCCTAGCAAATGTGTAAGTAGGTAGCTGCCTACTTGCCACTAGAGTATCATCTTATTCTACCATCTCTGAGCTCCAGGAGAACTCAGAAATCTCAACGTTACAATAGGCATTGAGAGAAGGCAACAAAGCAGCTGAGGCATTAGGGGAAGGAGAAGAGAAGGAAGGGCTGCTTTAAGATGGACAGCTCATATCTGAAAACTTTAGCAGTCCAATGAGAATTTAAGTCCAACGATGCTGCTTCTGCTTTCTTTCCAGGAGTGGTAAAATAACAGGGAGGGTTGGGCCTCTCATAACCAAAGGAAACTGGTATCAAAATTGAAAAACTTTGCGCTTCCCTGGTGGCGCAGTGGTTGAGAGTCCGCCTGCCGATGCAGAGGACGCGGGTTCATGCCCCGGTCCGGGAAGATCCCACATGCCGCGGAGCGGCTGGGCCCGTGAGTCATGGCCGCTGAGCCTGCGCGTCCGGAGCCTGTGCTCCGCAACGGGAGAGGCCACAACAGTGAGAGGCCCGCGTACCGCAAAAAGAAAAAAAAAAAAAAAAATTGAAAAAGATTGACACATCAAGAGGGAACACAATAATGTGATCCAGTCAAATGTTCAGTCCTACTTCAAGGTTTTAGTAACTCAGATTTGAAGCAGTTTCTAGGGAATGGGTTACTTCTGGATGAAAGCCATACTAAAGACAAAGGATAAACAAAAAACATAAGGTAAATTTTTAATCAAAAGCCAAGACCCTCATATGGGGATATAGGTTCGCAAACAAGTAGTGGAAAAAAGTCAGTGGCCTTTATGAAATAAGAACATATTAAGGCCAGCTTTTGTTTTTTGTTTCTTTTTCCTTCCTGCTTGTAGAGACAGCAGGAAATTGTTCTTTAACCTCCAGTGCTAAGGGTTCTTAATAATTCTCAGGACTTCAGAAAATAAAACTTCAACCCAAATCCAAAAGAAAATGGACAAATGCCCTGACATTTAAAGTGTTTGGGGGCATCCATGGACAAATCACACTTAAAATATTAATCAGTAACTGCCACTCTAAAGAATACTGGAGGACATCAAAGCTGGAAAATGGCATGCAGGCTTGTGTGTATAAATATATACAGCATAGACATGAAAAATGGATGGATATGGATACTATCGAAGAAACCGTGAGAATATAGACGCTTAGCAGTATCCCTTACTCCTAAAGCATTTCTGAAACCCTCAGCAAATGATGATTCAAGAAGCTCCAAAGAAGTGTTATTGGTTCCAAGCCGTACATCCAGCAGGTGTAATCAGCCAGGGAAATAAGAAGAATCCTCTCTCTGCTTCAGTATCTTTCCTTTTTAACCACTAGCTTCTTAAATACAGCAACCTTAAGTGTTTTCCCCTACCATGGTGTTTGCTTTTCAGGCGAATATAGTTTGAGAAGTATAACAGAGGTGTAAAAACTAGAAATAAAGAAGGAACCATGTCACTATCCAAAATGGAATCCATATATTTCAATATATTCCTGGAGTTGTTTTCTACTTGATAAGACTATATTTTCAAAGTCAAGCTCAAAGGAAAAGTATTTTATAAGCATTTCTTCTTTGTCTATCACACTTGCAATTATTAAAGGGGCATTTATTTCTGTCCTAAAAGTAATTCATGTTCTTTTTTCTTTTTACTTTGGAAAATACTATACAGTCTAATGAAAGAAATAATGCAATGTATAATTGCAGTGGTTACCACTGTTGACATGTGTAGCGCTTCCTTCCAGTGTATTTTTTGCATATATATTTAATCAGTATATTGTGCTTCACCAGCTTGGAAGTTTACAATCCTTTTAACATGACGAAATAACCTAGCCACCCAACCTAGAGACTTGGGACTCATTTCAGATTCTTCACTTTTCCCTATACAATTCACATTCAATATATCATCAAATACTGTAGATTCTATTGCCTTTCAACCTATTATACATCATTTTATCTCTCTCTAGCCACAATGCTACCAACTTAACTCAATCTAAATCATCTCTTACCTTGGCTATGGAACTAGATCTAATTTATATCTCTACTTAGTCTAACATTTCAACTCATCTTTTACATTACTTCCAAAATTATTATTTTTAGTGCACTACTCTCCTGCTTTGAAATATGTCAGTGGTTTTCCATTTTCCTGAAAAGTGTCAAGCTCCTTAATGTGGTATATACAGCAATCCATCCTCTGGCCCCTCCTATCAGTCTTTACTCTGGCTTCATTCCCTCCTTTCTACTTTCCTATATGTTCCAGTCATTCTGAGCTGCTTCCATTTATCCAAACTACCAGGGTAATTTATGCCTTGCCTAATGCTTTTGTCCACTCTATTCCTCTACTGCGGATACCCTCAACATCTTTTTCTTTCTGAAAACTTCTCTTGCTCTACCCATCACTTTTCAGGTAGCATAATCACATCTCCTTTATGTCCCACATTATTTGATACTTCTATCTATATAGCCCTGCCTTCACCTTCTCTATGTTTTTCTCCTCCTCCTAAAACTATACTCTTCTTGGTGTCAGAAACCTTATCTTATTCATCTTTGTGCTCCTAGGATCTACAGTTCAAATCCCAGTACAAAATAGATGTTCAAATATGAATAATGAATAATAGGGAAAAGTAGTACTCTGATTTGTTGGTAAATACCAACCAAAAACCAAACAGTTGAACAAGCATGGTCTTCCCATTCCATGTCATCTTCACTCCACATTTCTCTATTTTTGACTTTGTTGAACAACCACAAATGAAGGTCAAATTCAGCCTATTTAAAATCCCTATGGAATGACAATTCATAAAATTCTACAAGAGATGAAACTCAGCAAACACCACAAAGCCATTATGAGAAAATTGTCATGCACTAAATCTGCTCAGGATTGCGCAGTGCTTAACTGATGATCACATTTGTTTTGGGATGTTTGCCTAGAAATGTTCTTTTAATAAATGTACTAAAT